>NW_027419266.1:0-7449 GCF_009905375.1 Apium graveolens
ATGGTTGATTAGAGCCAAAATGTGAAACAAAATTGACTTGTATGAAAGTGGAACTAAGAGGTGATAAAAGATGTCAAATTGATGTATATGATGTTAACATGTTAATTGTACAAATATATGGTGGAAAGTGACTCTTATAGGGTGCAAAGTGACTCTAATATGGTGAAAAGTGTTACATGGTTGATTAGAGCCAAAATGTGAACAAAATTGACTTGTATGAAAGTGGAACTAAGAGGTGATAAAACGATGTCAAATTGATGTATATGATGTTAACATGTTAATTGTACAAATATATGGTGGAAAGTGACTCTTATAGGGTGCAAAGTGACTCTAATATGGTGAAAAGTGACTTACATGGTTGATTAGAACCAAAATGGAAACAAATTGACTTGTGAAAGTGGAACTAAGAGGTGGTAAAAGATGTCAAATTGGATGTATATGATGTTAACATGTTAATTGTACAAATATATGGTGGAAAGTGACTTATAGGGTGCAAAGTGACTCTAATATGGTGAAAAGTGACTTACATGGTTGATTAGAGCCAAAATGTGAAACAAAATTGACTTGTATGAAAGTGGAACTAAGAGGTGATAAAAGATGTCAAATTGATGTATGATGTTAACATGTTAATTGTACAAATATATGGTGGAAAGTGACTCTTATAGGGTGCAAAGTGACTCTAATATGGTGAAAAGTGAATTACATGGTTGATTAGAGCCAAAATGTGAAACACAATTGACTTGTATTAAAGTGGAACTAAGAGGTGATAAAACGATGTCAAATTGAATGGATATGATGTTAACATGTTAATTGTACAAATATATAGGGGCAAAGTGACTTAATATGGTGAAAAGTGACTTACATGGTAATTAGAACCAAAAATGTGGAAAAAATTGACTTGTGTGAAAGTGGAACTAAGAGTGGTAAAAGATGTCAAATTGGATGTATATGATGTTAACATGTTAATTGTACAAATATATGGTGGAAAGTGACTCTTTAGGGTGCAAAGTGACTCTAATATGGTGAAAAGTGAATTACATTGATTAGAGCCAAAATGTGAAACAAAATTGACTTGTATGAAAGTGGAACTAAGAGGTGATAAAACGATGTCAAATTGAATGGTATGATGTTAACATGTTAATTGTACAAATATATGGTGGAAAGTGACTCTTATAGGGTGCAAAGTGACTCTAATATGGTGAAAAGTGACTTACATGGTTGATTACCAAAATGTGGAACAAAATTGACTTGTGTGAAAGTGGAACTAAGAGGTGGTAAAAGATGTCAAATTGGATGTATATGATGTTAACATGTTAATTGTACAAATATATGGTGGAAAGTGACTCTTATAGGGTGCAAAGTGACTCTAATATGGTGAAAAGTGACTTACATGGTTGATTAGAGCCAAAATGTGAAACAAAATTGACTTGTATGAAAGTGGAACTAAGAGGTGATAAAAGATGTCAAATTGGATGTATATGATGTTAACATGTTAATTGTACAAATATATGGTGGAAAGTGACTCTTATAGGGTGCAAAGTGACTCTAATATGGTGAAAAGTGATTACATGGTTGATTAGAGCCAAAATGTGAAACAAAATTGACTTGTATGAAAGTGGAACTAAGAGGGTAAAACGATGTCAAATTGATGATATGATGTTAACATGTTAATTGTACAAATATATGGTGGAAAGTGACTCTTATAGGGTGCAAAGTGACTCTAATATGGTGAAAAGTGACTTACATGGTTAATTAGAACCAAAATGGAACAAAATTGACTTGTGAAAGTGGAACTAAGAGGTGGTAAAAGGATGTCAAATTGGATGTATATGATGTTAACATGTAATTGTACAAATATAGTGGAAAGTGACTCTAGGGTGCAAAGTGACTCAATATGGTGAAAAGTGATTACATGGTGATTAGAGCCAAAATGTGAAACAAAATTGACTTGTATGAAAGTGGAACTAAGAGGTGATAAAAGATGTCAAATTGAATGGATATGATGTTAACATGTTAATTGTACAAATATATGGTGGAAAGTGACTTATAGGGTGCAAAGTGACTCTAATATGGTGAAAAGTGTTACATGGTGATTAGAACCAAAATGTGAACAAAAATTGACTTGTATGAAAGTGGAACTAAGAGGTGATAAAACGATGTCAAATTGAATGATATGATGTTAACATGTTAATTGTACAAATATATGGTGGAAAGTGACTCTTATAGGGTGCAAAGTGACTCTAATATGGAGAAAACTGACTTGGTTAATTAGAACCAAAATGTGGAAAAAATTGACTTGTGTGAAAGTGGAACTAAGAGGTGGTAAAAGGATGTCAAATTGGATGTATATGATGTTAACATGTTAATTGTACAAATATATGGTGGAAAGTGACTCTTATAGGGTGCAAAGTGACTCTAATATGGTGAAAAGTGATTACATGGTTGATTAGAGCCAAAATGTGAAACAAAATTGACTTGTGAAAGTAGAACTAAGAGGTGATAAAACGATGTCAAATTGAATATATGATGTTAACATGTTAATTGTACAAATATATGGTGGAAAGTGACTCTTATAGGGTGCAAAGTGACTCTAATATGGTGAAAAGTGACTTACATGGTTGATTAGAGCCAAAATGTAAAAAATTGATTGTATGAAAGTGGAACTAAGAGGGTAAAAGATGTCAAATTGAATGATATGATGTTAACAAATAATGGTAATTGGACTTTATAGGGTGCAAAGTGACTCTAATATGGTGAAAAGTGATTACATGGTTGATTAGACCAAAATGGAACAAAATTGACTTGTATGAAAGTGGAACTAAGAGGTGGTAAAAGATGTCAAATTGGATGTATATGATGTTAACATGTTAATTGTACAAATATAGTGGAAAGTGACTCTTTAGGGTGCAAAGTGACTCTAATATGGTGAAAAGTGAATTACATGGTTGATTAGAGCCAAAATGTGAAACAAAATTGACTTGTATGAAAGTGGAACTAAGAGGTGATAAAACGATGTCAAATTGATGGATATGATGTTAACATGTTAATTGTACAAATATATGGGGAAAGTGACTCTTATAGGGTGCAAAGTGACTCTAATATGGTGAAAAGTGATTACATGGTTAATTACCAAAATGTGAACAAAATTGACTTGTGTGAAAGTGGAACTAAGAGGTGGTAAAAGATGTCAAATTGGATGTATATGAGTTAACATGTTAATTGTACAAATATATGGTGGAAAGTGACTCTTATAGGGTGCAAAGTGACTCTAATATGGTGAAAAGTGACTTACATGGTTGATTAGAGCCAAAATGTGAAACAAAATTGACTTGTATGAAAGTGGAACTAAGAGGTGATAAAAGATGTCAAATTGGATGTATATGATGTTAACATGTTAATTGTACAAATATATGTGGAAAGTGACTCTTATAGGGTGCAAAGTGACTCTAATATGGTGAAAAGTGAATTACATGGTTGATTAGAGCCAAAATGTGAAACAAATTGACTTGTATAAAGTGGAACTAAGAGGTGATAAAACGATGTCAAATTGAAGGGATATGATGTTAACATGTTAATTGTACAAATATATGGGGAAAGTGACTCTTATAGGGTGCAAAGTGACTCTAATATGGTGAAAAGTGACTTACATGGTTAATTAGAACCAAAATGTGGAACAAAATTGACTTGTGTGAAAGTGGAACTAAGAGGTGGTAAAAGGATGTCAAATTGGATGTATATGTTAACATGTTAATTGTACAAATATAGTGGAAAGTGACTCTATAGGGTGCAAAGTGACTCTAATATGGTGAAAAGTGACATGGTTAGATTCAAAATGTGAAACAAAATTGACTTGTATGAAAGTGGAACTAAGAGGTGATAAAACGATGTCAAATTGAATGGATATGATGTTAACATGTTAATGTACAAATATATTGTGGAAAGTGACTCTTATAGGGTGCAAAGGACTCTAATATGGTGAAAGTGAATTACATGGTTGATTAGAGCCAAAATGTGAAACACAATTGACTTGTATTAAAGTGGAAACTAAGAGGTGATAAAACGATGTCAAATTGAATGTATATGATGTTAACATGTTAATTGAACAATATATGGGGAAAGGACTCTATAGGGTGCCAAAGTGACTCTAATATGGTGAAAAGTGACTTACATGGTTAATTAGAACCAAAATGTGGAACAAAATGACTTGTGTGAAAGTAGGAACTAAGAGGTGGTAAAAGGATGTCAAATTGGAGTATTTATGATGTTAACATGTTAATGTCAATATATGTGGAAAGTGACTCTTATAGGGGGCAAAGTGACTTAATATTGTGAAAAGTGAATACATGGTTGATTAGAGCCAAATGTGAAACCAAAATTGACTTGTATGAAAGCTGGAACTAAGGGTGATAAAAGATGTCAAATTGGATGTATATGATGTTAACATGTTAATTGTACAATATATGGTGGAAAGTGACTCTTATAGGGTGCAAATGACTCTAATATGGTGAAAAGTGAATTATGGTTGATTAGAGCCAAAATGTGAAACAATAATGACTTGTATTAAAGTGGAACTAAGAGGTGATAAAACGATGTCAAATTGATGGATATGATGAACATGTTAATTGAACAAATATATGGTGGAAAGTGACTCTTATAGGGTGCAAAGTGACTCTAATATGGTGAAAAGTGACTTGCATGGTTAATTAGAACCAAAATGTGGAACAAAATTGACTTGTGTGAAAGTGGAACTAAGAGGTGGTAAAAGGATGTCAAATTGGATGTATATGATGTTGACATGTTAATTGTACAAATATATAGTTGAAAGTGACTCTTTTAGGGTGCAAAGTGACTCTAATATGGTGAAAAGTAAATGATGTTAACATGTTAATTGAACAATTATATGGTGGAAAGTGACTCTTATAGGGTGCAAAGTGACTCTAATATGGTGAAAGGGATTACATGGTTGATTAGAGCCAAAATGTGAAACACCTTTGACTTGTATTAAAGTGGAACTAAGTAGTGATAAAACGATGTCAAATTGAATCGATATGATGTTAACATGTTAATTGTACAAATATATGGTGGAAAGTGACTCTTATAGGGTGCAAAGTGACTCTAATATGGTGAAAAGTGACTTACATGGTTAATTAGAAACCAAAATGTGAACAAAATTGACTTGTGTGAAAGTGGAACTAAGATGTGGTAAAAGGATGTCAAATTGGATGTATATGATGTTAACATGTTAATTGTACAAATATATAGTGGAAAGTGACTCTTATGGGTGCAAAGTGACTCTAATATGGTGAAAAGTGAATTACATGATTGATTAGAGCCAAATGTGAAACAAAATTGACTTGTATGAAAGTGGAACTAAGAGGTGATAAAACGATGTCAAATTGATGGTATGATGATGTTAACATGTTAATTGTACAAATATATGTGGAAAGTGACTCTTATAGGGTGCAAAGTGACTCTAATATGGTGAAAAGTGTACATGGTTATTACCAAAATGGGAACAAAATGAATGTGTGAAAGTGGAACTAAGAGTGGATAAAAGCGATGTCAAATTGGATGTATATGCTGTTAACATGTTAATTGTACAAATATATGTAGTGAAAAATGACTCTTTTAAGGTGTCAAAGTGACTCTAATATGGTGAAAAGTGACTTACATGGTTGATTAGAGTCAAAATGTGTGAAACAAAATTGACTGTATGAAAGTGGAACTAAGAGGTGATAAAAGAATGTCAAATGGATGTATATGATGTTAACATTGTTATATTGTACAAATATATGAGTGGAAAGTGGACTCTTATAGGGTGCAAAGTGACTCTAATATGGTGAAAAGTGAATTACATGGTTGATTAGAGCCAAATGTGAAACACACTGACTTGTATTAAAAGTGGAACCTAAGAGGTGATAAAACGATGTCAAATTGAATGGATATGATGTTAACATGTTAATTGTAACAAATATATGGTGGAAAGTGACTCTTATAGGGTGCAAAGTGACTCTAATATGGTGAAAAGTGACTTACAGGTAATTAGAACCAAAATGTGGAACAAAATTGACTTGTGTGAAAGTGGAACTAAGAGGTGGTAAAAGGATGTCAAATGGATGTATATGATGTTAACATGTTAATTGTACAAATATATAGTGGAAAGTGACTCTGTAGGGTGTAAAGTGACTCTAATACGGTGAAAAGTGAATTACATGATTGATTAGATTCAAAATGTGAAACAAAATTAACTTGTATGAAAGTGGAACTAAGAGGTGATAAAACGATGTCAAATTGAATGGATATGATGTTAACATGTTAATTGTACAATATAGGTGGAAAGTGACCATTATAGGGTGCAAAGTGACTCTAATATGGTGAAAAATTGCTTACATGGTTGATTAGAACCAAAATGTGGAACAAAAATGACTTGTATGAAAGTGGAACTAAGAAGTGATAAAACGATGTCAAATTGAATGTATATGATGTTAACATGTTAATTGTACAAATATATGGTGGAAAGTGACTTATAGGGTGCAAAGTGACTCTAATATGGTGAAAAGTGACTTACATGGTTAATTAGAACCAAAATGTGGAACAAAATTTACTTGTGTGAAAGTGGAACTAAGAGGTGGTAAAAGGATGTCAAATTGGATGTATATGATGTTAACATGTTAATTCTACAAATATATGGTGGAAAGTAACTCTTATAGGGTGGAAAGTGACTCTAATATTGTGAAAAGTGACTTACATGTTGATTAGAGCCAAAATGTGAAACAAAATTGACTGTATGAAAGGGAACTAAGTGGTGATAAAACGATGTCAAATTGAGGTATATGATGTTAACATGTTAATTGTACAAATATATGGTGGAAAGTGACTCTATAGGGTGCAAAAGGTGACTCTATATGGTGAAAAGTGAATTACATGATGATTAGAGCCCAAAATGCAAACACAATTGATTGTATGAAAAGTGGAAATAAGAGGTGATAAAAACGATGTCAAATGAATGGATATGATGTTAACATGTTAATTGAACAAATATATGGTGGAAAGTGACTCTTAAGGGTGCAAAGTGACTCTAATATGGTGAAAAGTGCTTGCACTGGGTATAGAACCAAAATGTGGAACAAAATTGTGTGTGAAAGTGGAACTAAGAGGTGGTTAAAAGGATGTCAAATGGATGTATATGATGGTTGACATGTTAATTGACAAATATATAGTGAAGTGACTCTTTTAGGGTGCAAATGACTCTAATAGGTGAAAAGTAAATGAGTACATGTTATAGAACAATTATATGGTGGGAAAGTGACTCTTATAGGGTGCAAGTGACTATAATATGGTGAAAGTGAATTACTGGTGATTAGAGCCAAAATGTGAAACACCTTTGATTGTATTAAAGTGGAATAAGTAGTGATTAAAACGATGTCAAATGAATCGATATGATGTTAA
>NW_027419267.1:0-5693 GCF_009905375.1 Apium graveolens
GAGGTGGTTAAAGGATGTTTAATTGCATGTACATGATATTAACATGTTAATTGTATCAATATATGGGGAAAGTGACTCTTAGGGTGCAAAGTGACTCTAATATGGTGAAAAGTGACTTACATGGTTGATTAGAGCCAAAATGTGGAATAAATTAACTTGTATGAAAGTGGCATTAATAGGTGGTAAAAGGATGTCAAATTGGATATATATGATGTTAACATGTTTTGTTGTATATATGGTGGAAAGTGACTCTATAGGGTGCAAAATGACTCTAATATGGTGAAAAGTGACTTACATGGTTGATTAGAACCAAAATGTGGAACAAAATTGATCTGTATGAAAGTAGAATTAAGAGGTGGTAAAAGGATGTCAAATCGGATGTATATGATGTTAACATGTTAATTATACATATATGGTGGAAAGTGACTCATATAGGGTGCAAAATGACTCTAATATGGTGAAAAGTGACTTACATGGTTAATTAGAACCAAAATGTGGACCAAAATTGACTTGTATGAATGTGGCACTAAGAGGTGGTAAAAGGATTTCTAATTGCATGTACATGATGTTAACATGTTAATTGTACCAATATATGATGGCAAGTGACTCTTATAAGGTGCAAAGTGACTCTAATATGGTGAAAGTCACTTACATGATTGATTAGAGCCAAAATGTGGCCCAAAATTGACTTGTAGGAAAGGGGTACCAAGAGGTGGTTAAAGGATGTTTAATTGCATGTACGATGTTAACATGTTAATTGTATCAATAGGGGAAAGTGACTCTTATAGGGTGCAAAGTGACTCCAATATGGTGAAAAGTGACTTACATGGTTGATTAGAGCCAAAATGTGGAATAAAATTAACTTGTATGAATGTGGCATTAATAGTGGTAAAAGGATGTCAAATTGGATGTATGATGTTAACATGTTAATTATTGTATATATGGTGGAAAGTGACTCTTATAGGGTGCAAAGTGACTCCAATATGGTGAAAAGTGACTTACATGGTTGATTAGAACCAAAATGTGGAACAAAATTGACCTGTAAAGTGGAACTAATAGGTGGTAAAAGGATGTCAAATTGGATGTATATGATGTTAACATGTTAATTATACAAATATTGTGGAAAGTGACTCATATAGGGTGCAAAATGACTTTAATGGTGAAAAGTGACTTACATGGTTAATTAGAACCAAAATGTGGACCAAAACTGACTTGTATGAATGTGGCACTAAGAGGTTGTAAAAGGATTTCTAATTGCATGTACATGATGTTAACATGTTAATTGTACCAATATATGATGGCAAGTGACTCTTATAAGGTGCAAAGTGACTCTAATATGGTGAGAAGTCACTTACATGATTGATTAGAGCCAAAATGTGGCCCAAAATTGACTTGTAGGAAAGGGGTACCAAGAGGTGGTTAAAGGATTTTAATTGCATGTACATGATTAACATGTTAATTGTATCAATATGGGGAAAGTGACTCTTATAGGGTGCAAAGTGACTCTAATATGGTGAAAAGTGACTTACATGGTTGATTAGAGCCAAAATGTGGAATAAATTAACTTGTATGAAAGTGGCATTAATAGGGGTAAAAGGATGTCAAATTGGATATATATGATGTTAACATGTTAATTGTTGTATATATGGTGGAAAGTGACTCCTATAGGGTGCAAAATGACTCTAATATGGTGAAAAGTGACTTACATGGTTGATTAGAACCAAAATGTGGAACAAAATTGATCTGTATGAAGTAGAATTAAGAGGTGGTAAAAGGATGTCAAATCGGATGTATATGATGTTAACATGTTAATTACAAATATATGTGGAAAGTGACTCATATAGGGTGCAAAATGACTCTAATATGGTGAAAAGTGACTTACATGGTTAATTAGAACCAAAATGTGGACCAAAATGACTTGTATGAATGTGGCACTAAGAGGTGGTAAAAGGATTTCTAATTGCATGTACATGATGTTAACATGTTAATTGTACCAATATATGATGGCAAGTGACTCTTATAAGGTGCAAAGTGACTCTAATATGGTGAGAAGTCACTTACATGATTGATTAGAGCCAAAATGTGCCCAAAATTGACTTGTAGGAAAGGGGTACCAAGAGGTGGTTAAAGGATGTTTAATTGCATGTACATGATATTAACATGTTAATTGTATCAATATATGGGGAAAGTGACTCTTATGGGGTGCAAAGTGACTCTAATATGGTGAAAAGTGACTTACATGGTTGATTAGAGCCAAAATGTGGAATAAAATTAACTTGTATGAAAGTGGCATTAATAGGTAAAAGGATGTCAAATTGGATATATGATGTTAACATGTTAATTGTTGTATATATGGTGGAAAGTGACTCTATAGGGCAAAATGACTCTAATATGGTGAAAAGTGACTTACATGGTTGATTAGAACCAAAATGTGGAACAAAATTGATCTGTATGAAAGTAGAATTAAGAGGTGGTAAAAGGATGTCAAATCGGATGTATATGATGTTAACATGTTAATTTACAAATATGTGGAAAGTGACTCATATAGGGTGCAAAATGACTCTAATATGGTGAAAAGTGACTTACATGGTTAATTAGAACCAAAATGTGGACCAAAATTGACTTGTATGAATGTGGCACTAAGAGGTGGTAAAAGGATTTCTAATTGCATGTACATGATGTTAACATGTTAATTGTACCAATATATGATGGCAAGTGACTCTTATAAGGTGCAAAGTGACTCTAATATGGTGAGAAGTCACTTACATGATTGATTAGAGCCAAAATGTGGCCCAAAATTGACTTGTAGGAAAGGGGTACCAAGAGGTGGTTAAAGGATGTTTAATTGCATGTACATGTTTAACATGTTAATTGTATCAATATATGGGGAAAGTGACTCTTATAGGGTGCAAAGTGACTCTAATATGGTGAAAATGACTTACATGGTTGATTAGAGCCAAAATGTGGAATAAAATTAACTTGTATGAAAGTGGCATTAAGGGGTAAAAGGATGTCAAATTGGATATATGATGTTAACATGTTAATTGTTGTATATATGGTGGAAAGTGACTCTATAGGGTGCAAAGTGACTCTAATATGGTGAAAAGTGACTTACATGGTTGATTAGAACCAAAATGTGGAACAAAATTGACTGTATGAAAGTAGAATTAAGAGGTAAAAGGATGTCAAATCGGATGTATATGATGTTAACATGTTAATTGTACAAATATGGTGGAAAGTGACTCATATAGGGTGCAAAATGACTCTAATATGGTGAAAAGTGACTTACATGGTTAATTAGAACCAAATGTGGACCAAAATGACTTGTATGAATGTGGCACTAAGAGGTGGTAAAAGGATTTCTAATTGCATGTACATGATGTTAACATGTTAATTGTACCAATATGATGGCAAGTGACTCTTATAAGGTGCAAAGTGACTCTAATATGGTGAGAAGTCACTTACATGATTGATTAGAGCCAAAATGTGGCCCAAAATTGACTTGTAGGAAAGGGTACCAAGAGGTGGTTAAAGGATGTTTAATTGCATGTACATGATATTAACATGTTAATTGTATCAATATATGGGGAAAGTGACTCTTATAGGGTGCAAAGTGACTCTAATATGGTGAAAAGTGACTTACATGGTTGATTAGAGCCAAAATGTGGAATAAAATTAACTTGTATGAAAGTGGCATTAATAGGTAAAAGGATGTCAAATTGGATATATGATGTTAACATGTTAATTGTTTGTATATATGGTGGAAAGTGACTCTTATAGGGTGCAAAGTGACTCCAATATGGTGAAAAGTGACTTACATGGTTGATTAGAACCAAAATGTGGAACAAAATTGACCTGTAGAAGGAACTAATAGGTGGTAAAAGGATGTCAAATTGGATGTATATGATGTTACATGTTAATTATACAAATAGATTGTGGAAAGTGACTCATATAGGTGCAAAATGACTTAATATGGTGAAAAGTGACTTACATGGTTAATTAGAACCAAAATGTGGACCAAAACTGACTTGTATGAATGGGCACTAAGGATTGTTGTTACATTGATGTTATCAACATGTTAATTGTACCAATATATGATGGCAAGTGACTCTTATAAGGTGCAAAGTGACTCTAATATGGTGAGAAGTCACTTACATGATTGATTGATGTTGCCCAAAAGTGGACTGGGTGGGGTTAAAGGATGTTTAATTGCATGTACATGATATTAACATGTTAATTGTATCAATATATGGGAAAGTGACTCTTATAGGGTGCAAAGTGACTCTATGGTGAAAAGTGACTTACATGGTTGATTAGAGCCAAAATGTGGAATAAATTAACTTGTATGAAAGTGGCATTAATAAGGGTAAAAGGATGTCAAATTGGTATATGATGTTAACATGTTAATTGTTGTATATATGGTGGAAAGTGACTCCTATAGGGTGCAAAATGACTCTAATATGGTGAAAAGTGACTTACATGGTTGATTAGAACCAAAATGTGGAACAAAATTGACTGTATGAAAGAATTAAGAGGTGGTAAAAGGATGTCAAATCGGATGTATATGATGTTAACATGTTAATTATACAAAATTGGTGGAAAGTGACTCATATAGGGTGCAAATGACTAATATGGTGAAAAGTGACTTACATGGTTAATTAGAACCAAAATGTGGACCAAAATGACTTGTATGAATGTGGCACTAAGAGTGGTAAAAGGATTTCTAATTGCATGTACATGATGTTAACATAATTGTACCAATATATGATGGCAAGTGACTCTTATAAGGTGCAAGTGACTCTAATATGGTGAGAAGTCACTTACATGATTGATTAGAGCCAAAATGTGCCAAATGACTTGTAGGAAAGGGGTACCAAGAGGTGGTTAAAGGATGTTTAATTGCATGTACATGATATTAACATGTTAATTGTATCAATATAGGGGAAAGTGACTCTTATAGGTGCAAAGTGACTCTAATATGGTGAAAAGTGACTTACATGGTTGATTAGAGCCAAATGTGGAATAAAATTAACTGTATGAAAGTGAAATATAGTGGTAAAGGATGCAAATTGGATGTATATGATGTTAACATGTTAATTATTGATGGTGGAAAGTGACTCATAGGGTGCAAAGTGACTCCAATATGGTGAAAAGTGACTTACATGGTTATTAGAACCAAATGTGGAACCAAATTGACTGTAGAATGTGGAACTAAGGTGGTAAAAGGATTCAATTGGATGTATGATGTTAACATGTTAATTATACAATAGATTGTGGAAAGTGACTCATTATAGGGTGCAAAATGACTTAATATGGTGAAAAGTGACTTACATGATTGATTAGAACCAAAATGTGGACAAAATGACTTGTATAAAGGTGGCAAAGGGTTGTAAGGATTTCTAATTGCATGTACATGATGTTAACATGTTAATTGTACCAATATATGGGCAAGTGACTCTTATAGGTGCAAAGTGACTCTAATATGGTGAAAGTCACTTACTGATTGATTAGAGCCAAAATGTGAAAATTGACTTGTAGAAAGGGGTACCAAGAGGTGGTTAAAGGATGTTTAATTGCATGTACATGATGTTACATGTTAATTTTGTATATATGGGGAAAGTGACTCTTATAGGGTCAAGACTCTAATATGGTGAAAAGTGGCTTACATGGTTGATTAGAGCCCAAATGTGGGA
>NW_027419268.1:0-1656 GCF_009905375.1 Apium graveolens
GCTGTACTTTAACATTTAATATATCAATATTGGTGGCAGTGACTCTTAACGGTGCAAAGTGATCTATATGGGAGAAGTGACTAACATGGTGTAAGGTACTCTAATAGGTGAACAGTGACTTACATGGGTTGATTAGAGCCAAAATGTGGAACAAAATTAACTTGTATGAAAGTGGCATTAATAGGTGGTAAAAGGATGTCAAATTGGATGTATATGATGTTAAATGTCATTGTTGATATATGGTGGAAAGTGACTCTTATAGGGTGCAAAGTGACTCTAATATGGTGAGAAGTGACTAACTGGTTAATTAGAACCAAAATGTGGACCAAAATTGACTTGTATGATATGGCACTAAGAGGTGGTAAAGGATTTCTAATTGCATGTCCATGATGTTAACATGTTAATTGTACCAATATATGATGGCAAGTGACTCTTTAAGGTGCAAAGTGACTCTATATGGTGAGAAGTCACTTACATGATTGATTAGAGCCAAAATCTGCCCAAAACTTGACTTGTACGAAGGGGGGTACCAAGAGGTGATTAAAGGATGTCTAATTGCATGTACATGATGTTACCAGTTAATTATATCAATATTTGGTGCAAGTGACTCTTAAAGGGTGCAAAGTGACTCTAATATGGTGAAAAGTGACTAACATGGTTAATTAGAACAAAATGTGGACCAAAATTGATTATGAATTGGCACTAAGAGGTGTAAAAGGATTTCTAATTGCATGTACATGATGTTAACATGTTAATTGTACCAATATATGATGGCAAGTGCTCTTATAAGGTGCAAGTGACTCTAATATGGTGAGAAGTCACTTACATGACTGATTGGAGCCAAAATTGGCCCAAAATTCACTTGTAGGAAAGGGTACCAAGAGGTGGTTAAGGTGTCTATTGCCTTTACGTGTGTAACAGTTAATTGAATCATATATGGGGCAAGTGACTCTTATAGGGTGTAAGGTACTCTAATATGGTGAACAGTGACTTGCTGGTTGATTAAGCCAAGTGGAACAAAATAACTTGTATGAAAGTGCATTAATAGGTGGTAAAGGATGTCCAATTGGATGTATATGATGTTAAAATGTCAATTGTTGCATATATGGTGGAAAGTGACTCTTATAGGGTGCAAAGTGACTCTAATATGGTGAGAAGTGACTAACTGGTTAATTAGAACCAAATGTGGACCAAAATTGACTTGTAGATATGGCACTAAGAAGGTGGTAAAAGGATTCTAGTGCATGTCCATGATGTTAACATGTTAGATTGTACCATATATGATAGCAAGTGACTCTTATAAGGTGCAAAGTGACTCTAATATGGTGAGAAGTCACTTACATGATTGATTAGAGCCAAAATCTGGCCCAAAATTGATTGTACGAAAGGGGTACCAAGAGGTGATTAAAGGATGTCTAATTGCATGTACATGATGTTAAAGTTAATTATATCAATTATTTGGTGGCAAGGGACTCTTAAAGGGTGAAAGTGACTCTAATATTGGTGAAAATGACTAACATGGTTAATAGAAACAAAATGTGGACCAAAATTGACTTGATATGAATATGGCACTAATAGTGATAAAAGGATTTCTAATTGCATGTACATGATGTTAACATGTTAATTGTACCAATATATGATGGCAAGTGACTCTTA
>NW_027419269.1:0-27626 GCF_009905375.1 Apium graveolens
TACGAAAAGCTTTTTGATTGCATACAGCTCGAATTATTGGAAAGATCATATTGTGCCAGAAAAAGTTATGAATGAAGGCAGAGAGCCACCAATTAGATAAAAGATTAATATCGAGAAAGATGGTAAGGGAATAATGAGGTATTCCTATAGAATTTGGGGTTCCAAATGTTTAAGAGCTTAAAGATGAAATCTTAGATGAAAGCTAGTTTGAGGAATAAGAGTTAGAGCAAACCCTGAATGTGATAGTCAGGGGAGGACGCCATCAAGATAGAAGGAACCCATAACATAATGAAGTGGAAAATGAGGATTTTAACGTACAAGATAACCCCAAGTATGGAGAAGGATGAAACATTCCATACTAAGGAAATGGAAAGTCGAGTAAGGAAAGGAGACCCGAGACGGTACTCCAATATGGCAATTCATGGACCTGTCTAAAGAGAACTTAGACTATTATCCCAACCACCACCCTGAGGGGACAATGCGGCAGGAAATTCTTTCATGACCTTTAAAGCGTTAAGCTCTCAGAGTTCCAAGGAACAAGTTGACCTAGTCGAGGCAAGAGCCTGGCTAAAGGAAATATAGGAATCATTTGAGATTCTAAATGATTGACGAACCACAAAGGACTGTTTTTGTCACTTACCCTCCTAAGAGAGAGGCCACCCGCTGGTGAAAGACCAAGAAAGGTACGGGGCCAGAGGTTATGATAAACTGATTAAAGTTCAGCCAATTGTTTTCGGGAAAGTAATTCCCAAGGTTATGGAGAGAGTGTAAAAGCTTTAGAGCCAGAACAAAGGCAGACGAGTATGATGAATTGTGAATTTAAGTTGTAAAAGTTGTCAAGATTCGTTCTAAGGACACGAATCCGGAATGACGGGATGTTTGAAATCAATGCTTATGTTGTGTTGGTTCATGAAATAATGATAAGAGAAAGGGAAATAAAAAGGGACTGAAGTGGAAAGGGATATAAAGGCAAAAGAGTTTGAGGTATGATAAGGGAGTCGGGTATGAGGAAACCCTAAAGACTCATAGCAATAGAAATAGAAAAGTATGTAATCGTCAGGATGATGATGATCCACCATGAGTTAAAATTGATGGTTGAAGGCATAAGAGATACATATATTGTACCCCCTTTAAGTTGGGAGGATTCGAGGAAACCTTGAGATAGTTCGAAGGATAAATATTGAGACACGGATAGACTGAGGAGACAAGAAAGTAAGAAATCAGGAAAAAAAAATTGGATGAAGGAAGTGACCTTCAATAATGTGAAATGTAAGACCGGTGGCTCGATACCCAGAAAGGGAGACGCCAGGTATGAGAGATATCCCAACATTGAGATGACTGTGGAGATAAACAACAAAAGTAAATAAGGAATTATTAAGAAGAGGTTCACGTTGAACATGACCAATATCTTCCAGAACATCCATGTTATCATTACCAAATCAGAAAGAAAAGCGGATGACCATTGTTATCTTTTGGAGGCCATATGGATTGACCTCAATTTGAATAAGGATGTTATTATGAAGTTAGGTATAGACTATCGAGGTGGGAATGATTGAATAGGACACCCTTATCAGGGATATATGACTTGGGTTATCCATAGAAGGATGCAGGTACCTTTTAAAGGTGGAATTAAGGCTAGAACATCGGTAACTTAAAATGAATCCTAGGGGAATGCATAAAGGTTTGCATTTCACCCTTAATAGGGACGGTATGAGTTTTGACAGTATGATTTGGAAAGGGTTAAGGTAACAATAACCTTTAAGAATTAGTGGAGAAATTTTCAGAAATATATAGACAATGGTTCTAGTAATAGTAAATGGTATTTTGATATGCCCTGTATTTAGGGAACACAGGAGGAACGATTGAAGGATAACCTTAGAGGTTTCCAAGGAGAAAGGTAATATTCAAAATTCTCAGGAATAAAAATGTGGATAAAGGAAATATGACGTAATTATAATGATGCCAAGTGGGGCACGTGTTAAACCACGAGAAAGTATGGATCGAACCAGTAATGGTCGAAATTGTTCAGGGCAATTAGGACTTAAGATAAAAGATGTTCTAAGTATGATGAGAGTCAGTCTTGACAGTGATTAGCCTCTAAAGACTGAGGCAATAACTTATGGAAAAATGGTGATATTTTTTTTCCCATCTGATTTTAAGGAAAACATCTTCACTCAAGCAGTGATCGGAAATAAGGTAGAAAATTTATTTGGAGGTGGTTAAAATGACATTGACTGTAAGGAAATTTTACTATCAGGAAAGGCCAAAGAGGTGGCCGACACTTTAAAGGTAAGTGGATAATTATAGGCGCGTGTGCCAAAAGAAAACAGTGATGATGGTTAAAAATGTGAAGGTTGAATTATGGTTTGGATGATTGACATTCCTTCTGATGACTGTGCAATACCCAACCGTAATAGTAGTTGGTAAAGGTTTAATTCGTGTAATCGCCATGAACGGGCTATCTATCTTAGGAGGTCCTATCTTGGGATAAGCCAGGACCATGTTTCCAAAAGGACTAGACGAACCTTTGAGTAAGTCTTCTATTTAAGGCATATGATTTAGAATGGTATTAACCTGCTATCGTTGCTTTGAGCGAAACTCTTCTGCAATTTTATCTGCTTCATGTCATGTATGTATATCAGAATCAGGAGTGTACTCCATGAATCAAGAATGGTGATTATGTTAACTCCTTAGAAGAATTAGATACGACATATATGGACTCTGTATGGTTAAATATTAAGATTTCATGGAAAGTGAATGATGACAGTAGTTCAGTTGTGGACCATAGTAAGGCAGCAATGATTCTGCGAGTAATGAGCTGGTTACAACCGTGAGAGTTGTATTGGAATGGGTGTTGAGATTGAGTACCACTAATCGGGTAGTGGTAGTGTATAAGTTATCATTGATAGACTAATTAAGTAGAGTATCTACCTATTGAATATTTATTCCCTCTTATGAAAAGAGAGTCGTATTACTATATGAGGAAGGTTGCGGTGCAAGCATAGAATTCTATTAACGATGATGTCTAGAATGAGATCCCAGATTCGATTTTCGATATCAAGGGAGTTTCAAAGGTGATTATGTATAAGCTCGAGGAAGAGTGTGGGTCCATAGAATGATGGACGGGATAGCGAAAATATTTAGGCACGTGAAATGCGATGCTATAATACTTGTTGTTGATATAAATACATATATGTTTTGTTCTTCTATGACAAACCTCTATAGTTCAGAGGTAGATTCCAAGCCAGATATTTTATGGCAATAAATTTTTTTTATGAATATACAATTCTCTTCAGTTCGTTCTTTTCTCTTCTTTTCATTTCATGTAATCTGAGAAGAACAACCTTCCAGAAAGGGGAGGTATTGCCGAATGACTATCTATCTGTGTGATAGAAGCCTAGTAGGATACCATCTATTGTTTAATTGCTTGTCAAGTACTAAAGGCTGGCCACCTTCTGTACTAACTATGCAATAGGACAAGTGTTCGTGATCATAGTGATCTCTCAACAAATTCCTTACTTCTATTTGATTGATCAAATTCCGGAAAATAGAAACAACTGAAAAAGGAGTAATAAAGTGGTGGTAGTATGCGGAATGGGAACACGTTCGTGATACTAAGGTTGACGTGGTTATTAAAAGGTTATAGAACGATAACGAGCAAAAGTATAACCAGTATAATATTAGGAACGGAAGGTGATAGCGATTACGAACTGGAAAAGAATGGGTATTGAGAAGCAAGAGCTCTAATGATTGGAAGCTATGATGAGAGTCTGTGTAATAGACTTGAAAGAATTTGGAATGATCACTTAATTCGGATTGAGTTATCTTACGACAATAGATCATATGTCATTATCGAGATGTCGCCTTATGAGATCCTTGAAGGAAGACAATGTCGATCTCCCTTATGTTAGGATGAAGTTGTAGAGCGCAAGATGCTCGGACCCGCAGTAGTCCAAAGGACCAAGGGTATGATAGATCTAATCAGAGGACGGCTGGTAGTAGCCCAAGATGGACATGATAAGTATGTTGATTTGACACGAAAGGACAAAGAGTATGAAATAGGGGACCTATAATGTTATAGGTATCCCTTGGAAAGGATTGATGAGGTTCGGAAAGGAAGGAAAGCTAAGTCTACAATTTGTTGGACCCTTGGATATATTAAGACGTTTGGGAAGTTAGCATATGAGCTAGCCCCAACCCCGAACATGTAGCAGGTCGTAACGTGTTTCACATATCAATGTTAAGGAAGTGAAATTCAGATGCCAGATAAATAGAGGCATATGAGCGCATAGATATGTAACCCGACGTAACCTATATGGAGCAACCAGGAAGGGTTATAGAGTGAAAAGGGAACAAGTGCTTTGGAGAAGGGTTATCAAACTATTCGGAGTTTGATGGAAGAACCACAATGTGGGAAAATTTACTTGAGAGTTAGAAAATGTAATGCTAAGAAAGTATCCCCATTTGTTTTCTATTTGATTCCGGGACGGAATCCTTTTAAGGAGGGGAGACTGTAATAACCCCAATTTTTGAGAAATTTTGAAACCCTTATGAATAGTGTTTTTGCTGAACGAGAAAACTTTTCATGCCACACTATGTAGGGGTTCTGATATGGATATTCTGAGATTTTATTAGTACTTTATATGGGATATAAGTGTATGTAAAGATCGTCAGAATCCAATTCCGAACACTTTGATTTTTCCCGGAAATCCACTAGATACGGAGAGAATTGAGTATAAGGTAACATGATTAAAAGGATTTAAATTCAAGGATTATAAGAGAGGATCATAAAAGGAATATAATGTATTGAGAAAGGTTAAGGGAACCCAAGTAATAAGATCCCGGGTATGATCCCTCAAACGATAAACGAGAACGAAAGTTAAGTGAACCGTATAACAGATCAGCGGTCATTAGCCAAGTAATTAAGAGCTAATCAAAGAGGTTAGTGATGATGATGTCACCACACCAACAAGAAGATGACAAGTGTGGGAAGATGACATAGGAGGATGACATAAGCATGACCAAAGGGAAGGTATTGTTGGTTGATTTCAAGCCACACAAATTTTACCATGGTTAAAAGGTAATTAACAAAACAAAAGGATATCAACCAAGCTTTTTATGCACAAAGATCAAGAAAACAAAGCAAGCTTCTCTCTCCCCCCTTTTCATCTTCTTCATTTCGAATTTTTCACCAAAATGGTGAATTAGAAATTCAAAACACAAGCTATACTCCATGGAAAATTATAAGGTTTGTTTCTTTGGATCCTATATTTCATAACTAAGAAGAGCAAGTAGTTTGAGTGCTTGAATCAAAGGTTTTCTATCTCAAACAAATCATTTTAGTTTAGGGTGAATAGTAACTTTCAAGAACAAATTTGTGATTCTTGATTTTATTTGCAAGGTCAAGGTAGCTTAAGCATATATTAAGGCTTCCATGGACATTCCAAGGATCTTTCATGGATTAAAAGCTTCAAGGAAGGTATAATCTCTTAACCAAGATTTGTTATTGAATGTTAAGAGCATAATATGAGTAATATAGTTCATGAGAGGCTTGATGGTTGTGTATGTAGAGATTAGTTGGTTTTGGGTTGTTTTTGGAGTTGTAAATCTTGGTTGTTGATTAATGAACTTAAGTGTAGTTTAAATTCATGATAAAGAATAGTATAAATTGTTAATGTTGAGTTGTTGGGGCTGTTATGATAAAGTATGGATGGAGTTTTGATTGGGTTGTGAATTGGGATTGATTGGTGGTTGAATTGGTTGGTAAAATTTTGGGAAATCGCGTAAACATAGCCGTCGTAATGTCCGATTTTCTTTGGACTGTTTTTGTGCATAACATTAGGACCCGAGAACCCACTGCTAGATTATGACCACTGCCATGTTTAGATAGCTCATGTTACGAGCTTCGTTTTGATATGTAGTTCGTTTGATTCCGATGTACGGTTTAGGAAAAACGACCGTTTTAAGTAACGACGTTTCGCGAACGAAACATTTCCCCTCGCCTTACTTTGAAACCTTGGTTAAAGACCTTAAAGGACTAATTGGAGTATGAAACAATTATGTAAGGTGGATTAGGTAGTTGGTAAGGTACTCGCGAAAGAATCTCCATAAAACCCTTAATGGTTAATTTATTAAAAATGGTGGAGCCGAGAGTACTCGAGCGACTTAAGTAAACCGTTAAGCGCGAAAGCGAACATTAGGACTCTAAATGGTTAAAGTCTAGTTTCTTAAGCGACCGGGGTTTAATTCCGACTTATGTTGTTGTTCATAGGTTATCGGACCCACTCTAAGCGTAAGTCTATCCGGGAGCACTCAGGCAAGTATTCTATCCGTTATACTGTTGTTGTGATGTATACTATGTATATGCATTATCTTGCGATAGATGCATGATGGTTATATTAGCAAATTCTTGCGATATATTGTAGCATGTGATATGGTATATATGCATGCCTGTTTCATATTCTTGAAATATATATCTGTTGGTTCAGTTGATAATACCTATGCTAGAGGATAGCGGTAACTTGCATATACCCTTAGTATAGGGACCCAAAGGTGAAAATATTTTCAAAAATCGGGAGTCGAGGATCCCGAGTAGATCTTGTATATATGGATATGGATATATATATATATTTATATATATATATATGGTTATAGTTTTCCAAACTATAAATCGAATAAGGTTTATTCGATAACTTTAACTTTATTTTATTATTGAATATTATTTTGAATAGTATTCGAAGGCGTATGACTCCTTTTATTTATTTATCTGAATATTATTTGAATATTCATTCGAGGGCTTATGACTCTTTTATATTATTTATTGAATATTATTTGAATATTCATTCGAGGGCTTATGACTCAGTTTATATTATTTATTGAATATTATTTGAATATTCATTTGAGGATCTATGACTCCGATTATTTGCTGAGATATATTCTTTATTTTATTAAAGAATAAGGTGTAAATAATCAAACTTATTTTCGATTATTCAAATAAAGATAATACTTTCATATAAGTATATCTTTGGTTATTTAATGTTTATTTCAAGTATAAGTTTTAATACTTCTACTTCAATTATTTTTATAAAGATTATTCTTATGGGAATATTATTTAATAATAATATTCAGATATTTTCTAATATTCTGGGGACTGATTTACTTCATTAAATCAGCCTTACTCCAAACACTCTTTAAAGTGTTTTCGAGTCTTCAAAATGATTTTTAAAAGTCAGAGCGGATCCGAAAACTCATTTTTATATTTAAGATCTTCCTTTTTAAGGGGATTTAAATACTCGCTCAAAACCTGGGGAATCCGGCTCTGTGGTGTATTTTATATTCGCAACGAGGTTGCAGATTTGGTAAATGAATTGATTACTTGCCCAATGTTCGGGAAGTAAGCCCATCTAATTGAGTCGGCATAAGCGACAGGCCGAGGTACGGTCTATTATTGTGTAAGTGGCTCAGGGTGGCAGTCCATCAAATGCATAGGTGGCTGAGTGGCAGTCCAGCATAGGTCCTTAATTATGACCAGGGTGATGACCAGTGGGGAATTCGTCCATCTACTAGTAGAAAAGGTTACTTATTGGTATCTTTGCCTGATCAGCGAGATATCGGGTTTATGCCAAAATTCTTTTCCTTTCCAAAATTCATTGGATGTTTTAAACTCTGTTCATACTTTGCATAACAGAGGTTCCAGGAAATGTTTAAAGGGATATATATATGTGGATATATATATATATCGGGGCTAAATAAAGTATCTCATAACTTTTTCATTCAATAATATTTCAAAGATTGAATCTATTCAAGTCTTATCTTGTGGTCTCATCAGTGGGATGAACTTTTGAAATTGATTATAACTTGAACGGTGGTAGTTCAAGTAGTATTTGGGAATGATATAAGTGTAGCGAAGTATTTGGTAACTTCATCTTTTAAACTTATATCTAATTAATAATTGTCTTATGAATGACAAAGATTTTCAGAAAAACGTTGAGACAAGGTTAGATATATGAGATCACCTTGCAACGATATTTTTATACAGTTATACAATGGGACTTTTTGTGTATATTATGCATGGAAGGGGACTTCCATCATTTTGAAAAGTATATATGTATATATACTGAATATTTTGCGACTTCATCGCATTAAGATATCAAACTTGGTTCATTTCTTTTGACCAAGATTTTCATGAGTATTATGAGTAGACTCATATACTATTAATCATTATACATATTATTTTGGTGGGCTTGCTGCTCACCCTTGCTTTCTTCTTTCATCACACAACAACAGATAGAAAAGATGAACAGAACCAAGCTTCCCGATTCGCAAGCGATTAGGAGACGTTCCGCAGTTTTCTAGAAGCATTGATGCCGCCGTAGCTGAGGTAGGAACTACCAATAGGCTAGGCTTTCAACTTTTGATGGACCAGATTTATTTATATTTATGAATTGTAATAATGGCAAAGAAATGTAAATTTATTCAGAAAACCTTTTAAGGTGTATTGGCAGATAATTGTGGAATAAAATGACTTGTGGTTATTTTTGGATGTTCATCTCTGAGACTATAACGTGTGGTGTGTGTGTTTATTATGGGGTCACAGTACAGAGTAGTTGAGTAATTATTAAGATTGGGTGTTATTAAGGGAAATGGAACTCGTGACGACCCGGATCCCCGACCCCGGATCTGGGGGTGTTACAGAAATGGTATCAGAGCTAAGCGTTATAAACCTCAGAGATGATGGGACGTTAAGATAATAAGTTCACTAAGATAATAAGAACTCTTGCCAAGTTCATAGTCGGACTACCTAACGTAGTACTGACAGTTAAAACCCTTATGGGAACCCTTATAAATGTAGCGATAGAAGCGTAGTTCGTTATCGTATATGGTAGCGGGACTCCGAACCCTGAAGTTGAGGAACATCAACGCGATGATGTTTTATTATTTATTGGGGATCAGATTATGGATCCGATAGAGCATCCTAACGCGGGACCGGATGATGTTGATATTGAGGATGTAGCGGTTGAGGATGTTATCCTAGAGGGATAGTTGTTGAGGAGGATCCCATGGAGGATCCTGACAAGATTGGATAAAGGACCACTGATGAATTGATGACCATGGTTAGGTCGACTACCAGAGGTAGGATTGGCCGGTCACTACCGGAGGTTCGTTCAAGTTTGTAAAGATAGTAACCCCTTTAACGCGGCTTACTCGTAAGACTGAGAAGTTCGAATGGACAGAGAAATGCGAGAACAGCTTTCAAGAACTGAAGCAGAGGTTGGTGATGGCCCCTATGCTGGCATTGCCGGATGGAAAAGGAGATTTTGTGATTTGTAAGTGACGCTTCGCATAAGGAATTAGGGTGCTTCTTAGCACAGCAAGATAATCGCGTCTGCGTCAAGACAATTAAGGTAATATGAAATTTGATATCACCGCCCATGAGCTTAGGCTCGTGGCAATAGTTTTACCCTAAAGATTGGAAGGCACTACTTGTATGGAGAGAAGTGCAAGATTTACACAAACCATAGGAGCTCTAGTACCTTTTTACGTAGAAAGAGCTCAATATATGCCAGAGGAGGCAGTTAGAGCTAATCAAGAATAATGATTGGGAGATTCTTTATCATTCGGGGAAAGCCAATATGGTGGCTGATGCCCTTAGTAAAAAGGAGAGACTCAAGATGATAATGTCTTTTGGAGAGTTTATAAGAGATTTTGAGAAAATGGAAATAAAAGTGAAGGTAACCGGAGCCGGTACCGAAAAGCTGTTTGAGATTGCAATACAGCTCGAATTATTGGAAAAGATCATATTGTGCCAGAAAAAGTTATGAATGAAGGCAGAGAGCCAACAATTAGATAAAAGATTAATATCGAGAAAGATGGTAAGGGAATAATGAGGTATTCCTATAGAATTTGGGGTTCCAAATGTTTAAGAGCTTAAAGATGAAATCTTAGATGAAAGCTAGTTTGAGGAATAAGAGTTAGAGCAAACCCTGAATGTGATAGTCAGGGAGGACGCCATCAAGATAGAAGGAACCCATAACATAATGAAGTGGAAAATGAGGATTTTAACGTACAAGATAACCCCAAGTATGGGAGAAGGATGAAACATTCCATACTAAGGAAATGGAAAGTCGAGTAAGGAAAGGAGACCCGAGACGGTACTCCAATATGGCAATTCATGGACCTGTCTAAAGAGAACTTAGACTATTATCCCCAACCACCACCCTGAGGGGACAATGCGGCAGGAAATTCTTTCATGACCTTTAAAGCGTTAAGCTCTCAGAGTTCCAAGGAACAAGTTGACCTAGTCGAGGCAAGAGCCTGGCTAAAGGAAATATAGGAATCATTTGAGATTCTAAATGATTGACGAACCACAAAGGACTGTTTTTGTCACTTACCCTCCTAAGAGAGAGGCCACCCGCTGGTGAAAGACCAAGAAAGGTACGGAGCCAGAGGTTATGATAAACTGATTAAAGTTCAGCCAATTGTTTTCGGGAAAGTAATTCCCAAGGTTATGGAGAGAGTGTAAAAGCTTTAGAGCCAGAACAAAGGCAGACGAGTATGATGAATTGTGAATTTAAGTTGTAAAAGTTGTCAAGATTCGTTCTAAGGACACGAATCCGGAATGACGGGATGTTTGAAATCAATGCTTATGTTGTGTTGGTTCATGAAATAATGATAAGAGAAAGGGAAATAAAAAGGGACTGAAGTGGAAAGGGATATAAAGGCAAAAGAGTTTGAGGTATGATAAGGGAGTCGGGTATGAGGAAACCCTAAAGACTCATAGCAATAGAAATAGAAAAGTATGTAATCGTCAGGATGATGATGATCCACCATGAGTTAAAATTGATGGTTGAAGGCATAAGAGATACATATATTGTACCCCCTTTAAGTTGGGAGGATTCGAGGAAACCTTGAGATAGTTCGAAGGATAAATATTGAGACACGGATAGACTGAGGAGACAAGAAAGTAAGAAATCAGGAAAAAAAAATTGGATGAAGGAAGTGACCTTCAATAATGTGAAATGTAAGACCGGTGGCTCGATACCCAGAAAGGGAGACGCCAGGTATGAGAGATATCCCAACATTGAGATGACTGTGGAGATAAACAACAAAAGTAAATAAGGAATTATTAAGAAGAGGTTCACGTTGAACATGACCAATATCTTCCAGAACATCCATGTTATCATTACCAAATCAGGAAAGAAAAGCGGATGACCATTGTTATCTTTTGGAGGCCATATGGATTGACCTCAATTTGAATAAGGATGTTATTATGAAGTTAGGTATAGACTATCGAGGTGGGAATGATTGAATAGGACACCCTTATCAGGGATATATGACTTGGGTTATCCATAGAAGGATGCAGGTACCTTTTAAAGGTGGAATTAAGGCTAGAACATCGGTAACTTAAAATGAATCCTAGGGGAATGCATAAAGGTTTGCATTTCACCCTTAATAGGGACGGTATGAGTTTTGACAGTATGATTTGGAAAGGGTTAAGGTAACAATAACCTTTAAGAATTAGTGGAGAAATTTTCAGAAATATATAGACAATGGTTCTAGTAATAGTAAATGGTATTTTGATATGCCCTGTATTTAGGGAACACAGGAGGAACGATTGAAGGATAACCTTAGAGGTTTCCAAGGAGAAAGGTAATATTCAAAATTCTCAGGAATAAAAATGTGGATAAAGGAAATATGACGTAATTATAATGATGCCAAGTGGGGCACGTGTTAAACCACGAGAAAGTATGGATCGAACCAGTAATGGTCGAAATTGTTCAGGGCAATTAGGACTTAAGATAAAAGATGTTCTAAGTATGATTGAGAGTCAGTCTTGACAGTGATTAGCCTCTAAAGACTGAGGCAATAACTTATGGAAAAATGGTGATATTTTTTTTCCCATCTGATTTTAAGGAAAACATCTTCACTCAAGCAGTGATCGGAAATAAGGTAGAAAATTTATTTGGAGGTGGTTAAAATGACATTGACTGTAAGGAAATTTTACTATCAGGAAAGGCCAAAGAGGTGGCCGACACTTTAAAGGTAAGTGGATAATTATAGGCGCGTGTGCCAAAAGAAAACAGTGATGATGGTTAAAAATGTGAAGGTTGAATTATGGTTTGGATGATTGACATTCCTTCTGATGACTGTGCAATACCCAACCGTAATAGTAGTTGGTAAAGGTTTAATTCGTGTAATCGCCATGAACGGGCTATCTATCTTAGGAGGTCCTATCTTGGGATAAGCCAGGACCATGTTTCCAAAAGGACTAGACGAACCTTTGAGTAAGTCTTCTATTTAAGGCATATGATTTAGAATGGTATTAACCTGCTATCGTTGCTTTGAGCGAAACTCTTCTGCAATTTTATCTGCTTCATGTCATGTATGTATGTCAGAATCAGGAGTGTACTCCATGAATCAAGAATGGTGATTATGTTAACTCCTTAGAAGAATTAGATACGACATATATGGACTCTGTATGGTTAGATATTAAGATTTTATGGAAAGTGAATGATGACAGTAGTTCAGTTGTGGACCATAGTAAGGCAGCAATGATTCTGCGAGTAATGAGCTGGTTACAACCGTGAGAGTTGTATTGGAATGGGTGTTGAGATTGAGTACCACTAATCGGGTAGTGGTAGTGTATAAGTTATCATTGATAGACTAATTAAGTAGAGTATCTACCTATTGAATATTTATTCCCTCTTATGAAAAGAGAGTCGTATTACTATATGAGGAAGGTTGCGGTGCAAGCATAGAATTCTATTAACGATGATGTCTAGAATGAGATCCCAGATTCGATTTTCGATATCAAGGGAGTTTCAAAGGTGATTATGTATAAGCTCGAGGAAGAGTGTGGGTCCATAGAATGATGGACGGGATAGCGAAAATATTTAGGCACGTGAAATGCGATGCTATAATACTTGTTGTTGATATAAATACATATATGTTTTGTTCTTCTATGACAAACCTCTATAGTTCAGAGGTAGATTCCAAGCCAGATATTTTATGGCAATAAATTTTTTTATGAATATACAATTCTCTTCAGTTCGTTCTTTTCTCTTCTTTTCATTTCATGTAATCTGAGAAGAACAACCCTTCCAGAAAGGGGAGGTATTGCCGAATGACTATCTATCTGTGTGATAGAAGCCTAGTAGGATACCATCTATTGTTTAATTGCTTGTCAAGTACTAAAGGCTGGCCACCTTCTGTACTAACTATGCAATAGGACAAGTGTTCGTGATCATAGTGATCTCTCAACAAATTCCTTTACTTCTATTTGATTGATCAAATTCCGGAAAATAGAAACAACTGAAAAAGGAGTAATAAAGTGGTGGTAGTATGCGGAATGGGAACACGTTCGTGATACTAAGGTTGACGTGGTTATTAAAAGGTTATAGAACGATAACGAGCAAAAGTATAACCAGTATAATATTAGGAACGGAAGGTGATAGCGATTACGAACTGGAAAAGAATGGGTATTGAGAAGCAAGAGCTCTAATGATTGGAAGCTATGATGAGAGTCTGTGTAATAGACTTGAAAGAATTTGGAATGATCACTTAATTCGGATTGAGTTATCTTACGACAATAGATCATATGTCATTATCGAGATGTCGCCTTATGAGATCCTTGAAGGAAGACAATGTCGATCTCCCTTATGTTAGGATGAAGTTGTAGAGCGCAAGATGCTCGGACCCGCAGTAGTCCAAAGGACCAAGGGTATGATAGATCTAATCAGAGGACGGCTGGTAGTAGCCCAAGATGGACATGATAAGTATGTTGATTTGACACGAAAGGACAAAGAGTATGAAATAGGGGACCTATAATGTTATAGGTATCCCTTGGAAAGGATTGATGAGGTTCGGAAAGGAAGGAAAGCTAAGTCTACAATTTGTTGGACCCTTGGATATATTAAGACGTTTGGGAAGTTAGCATATGAGCTAGCCCCAACCCCGAACATGTAGCAGGTCGTAACGTGTTTCACATATCAATGTTAAGGAAGTGAAATTCAGATGCCAGATAAATAGAGGCATATGAGCGCATAGATATGTAACCCGACGTAACCTATATGGAGCAACCAGGAAGGGTTATAGAGTGAAAAGGGAACAAGTGCTTTGGAGAAGGGTTATCAAACTATTCGGAGTTTGATGGAAGAACCACAATGTGGGAAAATTTACTTGAGAGTTAGAAAATGTAATGCTAAGAAAGTATCCCCATTTGTTTTCTATTTGATTCCGGGACGGAATCCTTTTAAGGAGGGGAGACTGTAATAACCCCAATTTTTGAGAAATTTTGAAACCCTTATGAATAGTGTTTTTGCTGAACGAGAAAACTTTTCATGCCACACTATGTAGGGGTTCTGATATGGATATTCTGAGATTTTATTAGTACTTTATATGGGATATAAGTGTATGTAAAGATCGTCAGAATCCAATTCCGAACACTTTGATTTTTCCCGGAAATCCACTAGATACGGAGAGAATTGAGTATAAGGTAACATGATTAAAAGGATTTAAATTCAAGGATTATAAGAGAGGATCATAAAAGGAATATAATGTATTGAGAAAGGTTAAGGGAACCCAAGTAATAAGATCCCGGGTATGATCCCTCAAACGATAAACGAGAACGAAAGTTAAGTGAACCGTATAACAGATCAGCGGTCATTAGCCAAGTAATTAAGAGCTAATCAAAGAGGTTAGTGATGATGATGTCACCACACCAACAAGAAGATGACAAGTGTGGGAAGATGACATAGGAGGATGACATAAGCATGACCAAAGGGAAGGTATTGTTGGTTGATTTCAAGCCACACAAATTTTACCATGGTTAAAAGGTAATTAACAAAACAAAAGGATATCAACCAAGCTTTTTATGCACAAAGATCAAGAAAACAAAGCAAGCTTCTCTCTCCCCCCTTTTCATCTTCTTCATTTCGAATTTTTCACCAAAATGGTGAATTAGAAATTCAAAACACAAGCTATACTCCATGGAAAATTATAAGGTTTGTTTCTTTGGATCCTATATTTCATAACTAAGAAGAGCAAGTAGTTTGAGTGCTTGAATCAAAGGTTTTCTATCTCAAACAAATCATTTTAGTTTAGGGTGAATAGTAACTTTCAAGAACAAATTTGTGATTCTTGATTTTATTTGCAAGGTCAAGGTAGCTTAAGCATATATTAAGGCTTCCATGGACATTCCAAGGATCTTTCATGGATTAAAAGCTTCAAGGAAGGTATAATCTCTTAACCAAGATTTGTTATTGAATGTTAAGAGCATAATATGAGTAATATAGTTCATGAGAGGCTTGATGGTTGTGTATGTAGAGATTAGTTGGTTTTGGGTTGTTTTTGGAGTTGTAAATCTTGGTTGTTGATTAATGAACTTAAGTGTAGTTTAAATTCATGATAAAGAATAGTATAAATTGTTAATGTTGAGTTGTTGGGGCTGTTATGATAAAGTATGGATGGAGTTTTGATTGGGTTGTGAATTGGGATTGATTGGTGGTTGAATTGGTTGGTAAAATTTTGGGAAATCGCGTAAACATAGCCGTCGTAATGTCCGATTTTCTTTGGACTGTTTTTGTGCATAACATTAGGACCCGAGAACCCACTGCTAGATTATGACCACTGCCATGTTTAGATAGCTCATGTTACGAGCTTCGTTTTGATATGTAGTTCGTTTGATTCCGATGTACGGTTTAGGAAAAACGACCGTTTTAAGTAACGACGTTTCGCGAACGAAACATTTCCCCTCGCCTTACTTTGAAACCTTGGTTAAAGACCTTAAAGGACTAATTGGAGTATGAAACAATTATGTAAGGTGGATTAGGTAGTTGGTAAGGTACTCGCGAAAGAATCTCCATAAAACCCTTAATGGTTAATTTATTAAAAATGGTGGAGCCGAGAGTACTCGAGCGACTTAAGTAAACCGTTAAGCGCGAAAGCGAACATTAGGACTCTAAATGGTTAAAGTCTAGTTTCTTAAGCGACCGGGGTTTAATTCTGACTTATGTTGTTGTTCATAGGTTATCGGACCCACTCTAAGCGTAAGTCTATCCGGGAGCACTCAGGCAAGTTTTCTACCCGTTATACTGTTGTTGTGATGTATATATGTATATGCATTATCTTGCGATAGATGCATGATGTTTATATTAGCAAATGTTGCAATATATTGAAGCATGCTGCTATGGTATATATATGCATGCCTGTTTCATATTCTTTCAATATATATCTGTTGGTTCAGTTGATAATACCTATGCTAGAGGATAGCGGTAACTTGCATATACCCTTAGTATAGGGACCCAAAGGTGAAAATATTTTCAAAAACCGGGAGTCGAGGATCCCGAGTAGATCTTGTATATATGGATATGGATATATATATATATATTTATATATATATATGGTTATAGTTTTCCAAACTATAAATCGAATAAGGTTTATTCGATAACTTTAACTTTATTTTATTATTGAATATTATTTTGAATAGTATTCGAAGGCGTATGACTCCTTTTATTTATTTATCTGAATATTATTTGAATATTCATTCGAGGGCTTATGACTCTTTTATATTATTTATTGAATATTATTTGAATATTCATTCGAGGGCTTATGACTCAGTTTATATTATTTATTGAATATTATTTGAATATTCATTTGAGGATCTATGACTCCGATTATTTGCTGAGATATATTCTTTATTTTATTAAAGAATAAGGTGTAAATAATCAAACTTATTTTCGATTATTCAAATAAAGATAATACTTTCATATAAGTATATCTTTGGTTATTTAATGTTTATTTCAAGTATAAGTTTTAATACTTCTACTTCAATTATTTTTATAAAGATTATTCTTTATGGGAATATTATTTAAATAATAATATTCAGTTATTTTCTAATATTCTGGGGACTGATTTACTTCATTAAATCAGCTTTACTCCAAACACTCTTTAAAGTGTTTTCGAGTCTTCAAAATGATTTTTAAAAGTCAGAGCGGATCCGAAAACTCATTTTTATATTTAAGATCTTCCTTTTTAAGGGGATTTAAATACTCGCTCAAAACCTGGGGAATCCGGCTCTGTGGTGTATTTTATATTCGCAACGAGGTTGCAGTTTGGTAAATGAATTGATTACTTGCCCAATGTTCGGGAAGTAAGCCCATCTAATTGAGTCGGCATAAGCGACAGGCCGGGGTACGGTCTATTATTGTGTAAGTGGCTGGGTGGCAGTCCATCAACGCGTGAGGGGCCGGGGTACGGTCGAGCGCGAGGTCCTAATGCGGCCAGGGTGATGACCGGTGAGGAATTCATCCATCTACAGTAGAAAAGGTTACTTATTGGTATCTTTGCCTGATCAGCGAGATATCGGGTTTATGCCAAAATTCTTTTCCTTTCCAAAATTCATTGGATGTTTTAAACTCTGTTCATACTTTGCATAACAGAGGTTCCAGGAAATGTTTAAAGGGATATATATATGTGGATATATATATATATCGGGGCTAAATAAAGTATCTCATAACTTTTTCATTCAATAATATTTCAAAGATTGAATCTATTCAAGTCTTATCTTGTGGTCTCATCAGTGGGATGAACTTTTGAAATTGATTATAACTTGAACGGTGGTAGTTCAAGTAGTATTTGGGAATGATATAAGTGTAGCGAAGTATTTGGTAACTTCATCTTTTAAACTTATATCTAATTAATAATTGTCTTATGAATGACAAAGATTTTCAGAAAAACGTTGAGACAAGGTTAGATATATGAGATCACCTTGCAACGATATTTTTATACAGTTATACAATGGGACTTTTTGTGTATATTATGCATGGAAGGGACTTCCATCATTTTGAAAAGTATATATGTATATATACTGAATATTTTGCGACTTCATCGCATTAAGATATCAAACTTGGTTCATTTCTTTTGACCAAGATTTTCATGAGTATTATGAGTAGACTCATATACTATTAATCATTATACATATTATTTTGGTGGGCTTGCTGCTCACCCTTGCTTTCTTCTTTCATCACACAACAACAGATAGAAAAGATGAACAGAACCAAGTTCCCGATTCGCAAGCGATTAGGAGACGTTCCGCAGTTTTCTAGAAGCATTGATGCCGCCGTAGCTGAGGTAGGAACTACCAATAGGCTAGGCTTTCAACTTTTGATGGACCAGATTTATTTATATTTATGAATTGTAATAATGGCAAAGAAATGTAAATTTATTCAGAAAACCTTTTAAGGTGTATTGGCAGATAATTGTGGAATAAAATGACTTGTGGTTATTTTTGGATGTTCATCTCTGAGACTATAACGTGTGGTGTGTGTGTTTATTGTGGGGTCACAGTACAGAGTAGTTGAGTAATTATTAAGATTGGGTGTTATTAAGGGAAATGGAACTCGTGACGACCCGGATCCCCGACCCCGGATCTGGGGGTGTTACAGAAATGGTATCAGAGCTAAGCGTTATAAACCTCAGAGATGATGGGACGTTAAGATAATAAGTTCACTAAGATAATAAGAACTCTTGCCAAGTTCATAGTCGGACTACCTAACGTAGTACTGACAGTTAAAACCCTTATGGGAACCCTTATAAATGTAGCGATAGAAGCGTAGTTCGTTATCGTATATGGTAGCGGGACTCCGAACCCTGAAGTTGAGGAACATCAACGCGATGATGTTTTATTATTTATTGGGGATCAGATTATGGATCCGATAGAGCATCCTAACGCGGGACCGGATGATGTTGATATTGAGGATGTAGCGGTTGAGGATGTTATCCTAGAGGGATAGTTGTTGAGGAGGATCCCATGGAGGATCCTGACAAGATTGGATAAAGGACCACTGATGAATTGATGACCATGGTTAGGTCGACTACCAGAGGTAGGATTGGCCGGTCACTATCGGAGGTTCGTTCAAGTTTGTAAAGATAGTAACCCCTTTAACGCGGCTTACTCGTAAGACTGAGAAGTTCGAATGGACAGAGAAATGCGAGAACAGCTTTCAAGAACTGAAGCAGAGGTTGGTGATGGCCCCTATGCTGGCATTGCCGGATGGAAAAGGAGATTTTGTGATTTGTAAGTGACGCTTCGCATAAGGAATTAGGGTGCTTCTTAGCACAGCAAGATAATCGCGTCTGCGTCAAGACAATTAAGGTAATATGAAATTTGATATCACCGCCCATGAGCTTAGGCTCGTGGCAATAGTTTTACCCTAAAGATTGAAGGCACTACTTGTATGGAGAGAAGTGCAAGATTTACACAAACCATAGGAGCTCTAGTACCTTTTTACGTAGAAAGAGCTCAATATATGCCAGAGGAGGCAGTTAGAGCTAATCAAGAATAATGATTGGGAGATTCTTTATCATTCGGGGAAAGCCAATATGGTGGCTGATGCCCTTAGTAAAAAGGAGAGACTCAAGATGATAATGTCTTTTGGAGAGTTTATAAGAGATTTTGAGAAAATGGAAATAAAAGTGAAGGTAACCGGAGCCGGTACCGAAAAGCTGTTTGAGATTGCAATACAGCCTCGAATTATTGGAAAAGATCATATTGTGCCAGAAAAAGTTATGAATGAAGGCAGAGAGCCAACAATTAGATAAAAGATTAATATCGAGAAAGATGGTAAGGGAATAATGAGGTATTCCTATAGAATTTGGGGTTCCAAATGTTTAAGAGCTTAAAGATGAAATCTTAGATGAAAGCTAGTTTGAGGAATAAGAGTTAGAGCAAACCCTGAATGTGATAGTCAGGGAGGACGCCATCAAGATAGAAGGAACCCATAACATAATGAAGTGGAAAATGAGGATTTTAACGTACAAGATAACCCCAAGTATGGGAGAAGGATGAAACATTCCATACTAAGGAAATGGAAAGTCGAGTAAGGAAAAGGAGACCCGAGACGGTACTCCAATATGGCAATTCATGGACCTGTCTAAAGAGAACTTAGACTATTATCCCCAACCACCACCCTGAGGGGACAATGCGGCAGGAAATTCTTTCATGACCTTTAAAGCGTTAAGCTCTCAGAGTTCCAAGGAACAAGTTGACCTAGTCGAGGCAAGAGCCTGGCTAAAGGAAATATAGGAATCATTTGAGATTCTAAATGATTGACGAACCACAAAGGACTGTTTTTGTCACTTACCCTCCTAAGAGAGAGGCCACCCGCTGGTGAAAGACCAAGAAAGGTACGGGGCCAGAGGTTATGATAAACTGATTAAAGTTCAGCCAATTGTTTTCGGGAAAGTAATTCCCAAGGTTATGGAGAGAGTGTAAAAGCTTTAGAGCCAGAACAAAGGCAGACGAGTATGATGAATTGTGAATTTAAGTTGTAAAAGTTGTCAAGATTCGTTCTAAGGACACGAATCCGGAATGACGGGATGTTTGAAATCAATGCTTATGTTGTGTTGGTTCATGAAATAATGATAAGAGAAAGGGAAATAAAAGGGACTGAAGTGGAAAGGGATATAAAGGCAAAAGAGTTTGAGGTATGATAAGGGAGTCGGGTATGAGGAAACCCTAAAGACTCATAGCAATAGAAATAGAAAAGTATGTAATCGTCAGGATGATGATGATCCACCATGAGTTAAAATTGATGGTTGAAGGCATAAGAGATACATATATTGTACCCCCTTTAAGTTGGGAGGATTCGAGGAAACCTTGAGATAGTTCGAAGGATAAATATTGAGACACGGATAGACTGAGGAGACAAGAAAGTAAGAAATCAGGAAAAAAAAAATTGGATGAAGGAAGTGACCTTCAATAATGTGAAATGTAAGACCGGTGGCTCGATACCCAGAAAGGGAGACGCCAGGTATGAGAGATATCCCAACATTGAGATGACTGTGGAGATAAACAACAAAAGTAAATAAGGAATTATTAAGAAGAGGTTCACGTTGAACATGACCAATATCTTCCAGAACATCCATGTTATCATTACCAAATCAGGAAAGAAAAGCGGATGACCATTGTTATCTTTTGGAGGCCATATGGATTGACCTCAATTTGAATAAGGATGTTATTATGAAGTTAGGTATAGACTATCGAGGTGGGAATGATTGAATAGGACACCCTTATCAGGGATATATGACTTGGGTTATCCATAGAAGGATGCAGGTACCTTTTAAAGGTGGAATTAAGGCTAGAACATCGGTAACTTAAAATGAATCCTAGGGGAATGCATAAAGGTTTGCATTTCACCCTTAATAGGGACGGTATGAGTTTTGACAGTATGATTTGGAAAGGGTTAAGGTAACAATAACCTTTAAGAATTAGTGGAGAAATTTTCAGAAATATATAGACAATGGTTCTAGTAATAGTAAATGGTATTTTGATATGCCCTGTATTTAGGGAACACAGGAGGAACGATTGAAGGATAACCTTAGAGGTTTCCAAGGAGAAAGGTAATATTCAAAATTCTCAGGAATAAAAATGTGGATAAAGGAAATATGACGTAATTATAATGATGCCAAGTGGGGCACGTGTTAAACCACGAGAAAGTATGGATCGAACCAGTAATGGTCGAAATTGTTCAGGGCAATTAGACTTAAGATAAAAGATGTTCTAAGTATGATTGAGAGTCAGTCTTGACAGTGATTAGCCTCTAAGACTGAGGCAATAACTTATGGAAAAATGGTGATATTTTTTTTCCCATCTGATTTTAAGGAAAACATCTTCACTCAAGCAGTGATCGGAAATAAGGTAGAAAATTTATTTGGAGGTGGTTAAAATGACATTGACTGTAAGGAAATTTTACTATCAGGAAAGGCCAAAGAGGTGGCCGACACTTTAAAGGTAAGTGGATAATTATAGGCGCGTGTGCCAAAAGAAAACAGTGATGATGGTTAAAAATGTGAAGGTTGAATTATGGTTTGGATGATTGACATTCCTTCTGATGACTGTGCAATACCCAACCGTAATAGTAGTTGGTAAAGGTTTAATTCGTGTAATCGCCATGAACGGGCTATCTATCTTAGGAGGTCCTATCTTGGGATAAGCCAGGACCATGTTTCCAAAAGGACTAGACGAACCTTTGAGTAAGTCTTCTATTTAAGGCATATGATTTAGAATGGTATTAACCTGCTATCGTTGCTTTGAGCGAAACTCTTCTGCAATTTTATCTGCTTCATGTCATGTATGTATAGTCAGAATCAGGAGTGTACTCCATGAATCAAGAATGGTGATTATGTTAACTCCTTAGAAGAATTAGATACGACATATATGGACTCTGTATGGTTAAATATTAAGATTTCATGGAAAGTGAATGATGACAGTAGTTCAGTTGTGGACCATAGTAAGGCAGCAATGATTCTGCGAGTAATGAGCTGGTTACAACCGTGAGAGTTGTATTGGAATGGGTGTTGAGATTGAGTACCACTAATCGGGTAGTGGTAGTGTATAAGTTATCATTGATAGACTAATTAAGTAGAGTATCTACCTATTGAATATTTATTCCCTCTTATGAAAGAGAGTCGTATTACTATATGAGGAAGGTTGCGGTGCAAGCATAGAATTCTATTAACGATGATGTCTAGAATGAGATCCCAGATTCGATTTTCGATATCAAGGGAGTTTCAAAGGTGATTATGTATAAGCTCGAGGAAGAGTGTGGGTCCATAGAATGATGGACGGGATAGCGAAAATATTTAGGCACGTGAAATGCGATGCTATAATACTTGTTGTTGATATAAATACATATATGTTTTGTTCTTCTATGACAAACCTCTATAGTTCAGAGGTAGATTCCAAGCCAGATATTTTATGGCAATAAATTTTTTTATGAATATACAATTCTCTTCAGTTCGTTCTTTTCTCTTCTTTTCATTTCATGTAATCTGAGAAGAACAACCCTTCCAGAAAGGGGAGGTATTGCCGAATGACTATCTATCTGTGTGATAGAAGCCTAGTAGGATACCATCTATTGTTTAATTGCTTGTCAAGTACTAAAGGCTGGCCACCTTCTGTACTAACTATGCAATAGGACAAGTGTTCGTGATCATAGTGATCTCTCAACAAATTCCTTTACTTCTATTTGATTGATCAAATTCCGGAAAATAGAAACAACTGAAAAAGGAGTAATAAAGTGGTGGTAGTATGCGGAATGGGAACACGTTCGTGATACTAAGGTTGACGTGGTTATTAAAAGGTTATAGAACGATAACGAGCAAAAGTATAACCAGTATAATATTAGGAACGGAAGGTGATAGCGATTACGAACTGGAAAAGAATGGGTATTGAGAAGCAAGAGCTCTAATGATTGGAAGCTATGATGAGAGTCTGTGTAATAGACTTGAAAGAATTTGGAATGATCACTTAATTCGGATTGAGTTATCTTACGACAATAGATCATATGTCATTATCGAGATGTCGCCTTATGAGATCCTTGAAGGAAGACAATGTCGATCTCCCTTATGTTAGGATGAAGTTGTAGAGCGCAAGATGCTCGGACCCGCAGTAGTCCAAAGGACCAAGGTATGATAGATCTAATCAGAGGACGGCTGGTAGTAGCCCAAGATGGACATGATAAGTATGTTGATTTGACACGAAAGGACAAAGAGTATGAAATAGGGGACCTATAATGTTATAGGTATCCCTTGGAAAGGATTGATGAGGTTCGGAAAGGAAGGAAAGCTAAGTCTACAATTTGTTGGACCCTTGGATATATTAAGACGTTTGGGAAGTTAGCATATGAGCTAGCCCCAACCCCGAACATGTAGCAGGTCGTAACGTGTTTCACGTATCAATGTTAAGGAAGTGAAATTCAGATGCCAGATAAATAGAGGCATATGAGCGCATAGATATGTAACCCGACGTAACCTATATGGAGCAACCAGGAAGGGTTATAGAGTGAAAAGGGAACAAGTGCTTTGGAGAAGGGTTATCAAACTATTCGGAGTTGATGGAAGAACCACAATGTGGAAAATTTACTTGAGAGTTAGAAAATGTAATGCTAAGAAAGTATCCCCATTTGTTTTCTATTTGATTCCGGGACGGAATCCTTTTAAGGAGGGGAGACTGTAATAACCCCAATTTTTGAGAAATTTTGAAAACCCTTATGAATAGTATTTTTGCTGAACGAGAAAACTTTTCATGCCACACTATGTAGGGGTTCTGATATGGATATTCTGAGATTTTATTAGTACTTTATATGGGATATAAGTGTATGTAAAGATCGTCAGAATCCAATTCCGAACACTTTGATTTTTCCCCGGAAATCCACTAGATACGGAGAGAATTGAGTATAAGGTAACATGATTAAAAGGATTTAAATTCAAGGATTATAAGAGAGGATCATAAAAGGAATATAATGTATTGAGAAAGGTTAAGGGAACCCAAGTAATAAGATCCCGGGTATGATCCCTCAAACGATAAACGAGAACGAAAGTTAAGTGAACCGTATAACAGATCAGCGGTCATTAGCCAAGTAATTAAGAGCTAATCAAAGAGGTTAGTGATGATGATGTCACCACACCAACAAGAAGATGACAAGTGTGGGAAGATGACATAGGAGGATGACATAAGCATGACCAAAGGAAGGTATTGTTGGTTGATTTCAAGCCACACAAATTTTACCATGGTTAAAAGGTAATTAACAAAACAAAAGGATATCACCAAGCTTTTATGCACAAAGATCAAGAAAACAAAGCAAGCTTCTCTCTCCCCCTTTTCATCTTCTTCATTTCGAATTTTTCACCAAAATGGTGAATTAGAAATTCAAAACACAAGCTATACTCCATGGAAAATTATAAGGTTTGTTTCTTTGGATCCTATATTTCATAACTAAGAAGAGCAAGTAGTTTGAGTGCTTGAATCAAAGGTTTTCTATCTCAAACAAATCATTTTAGTTTAGGGTGAATAGTAACTTTCAAGAACAAATTTGTGATTCTTGATTTTATTTGCAAGGTCAAGGTAGCTTAAGCATATATTAAGGCTTCCATGGACATTCCAAGGATCTTTCATGGATTAAAAGCTTCAAGGAAGGTATAATCTCTTAACCAAGATTTTGTTATTGAATGTTAAGAGCATAATATGAGTAATATAGTTCATGAGAGGCTTGATGGTTGTGTATGTAGAGACTAGTTGGTTTTGGGTTGTTTTGGAGTTGTAAATCTTGGTTGTTGATTAATGAACTTAAGTGTAGTTTAAATTCATGATAAAGAATAGTATAAATTGTTAATGTTGAGTTGTTGGGGCTGTTATGATAAAGTATGGATGGAGTTTGATTGGGTTGTGAATTGGGATTGATTGGTGGTTGAATTGGTTGGTAAAATTTTGGGAAATCGCGTAAACATAGCCGTCGTAATGTCCGATTTTCTTTGGACTGTTTTGTGCATAACATTAGGACCCGAGAACCCACTGCTAGATATGACCACTGCCATGTTTAGATAGCTCATGTTACGAGCTTCGTTTTGATATGTAGTTCGTTTGATTCCGATGTACGGTTTAGGAAAAACGACCGTTTAAGTAACGGCGTTTCGCGAACGAAACATTTCCCCTCGCCTTACTTTGAAACCTTGGTTAAAGACCTTAAAGGACTAATTGGAGATGAAACAATTATGTAAGGTGGATTAGGTAGTTGGTAAGGTACTCGCGAAAGAATCTCCATAAAACCCTTAATGGTTAATTTATTAAAAATGGTGGAGCCGGAGTACTCGAGCGACTTAAGTAAACCGTTAAGCGCGAAAGCGAACATTAGGACTCTAAATGGTTAAAGTCTAGTTTCTTAAGCGAACCGGGGTTTAATTCCGACTTATGTTGTTGTTCATAGGTTATCGGACCCACTCTAAGCGTAAGTCTATCCGGGAGCACTCAGCAAGTATTCTATCCGTTATACTGTTGTTGTGATGAATACACTTGTATATGCATTATCTTGCGATAGATGCATGTTGGTTATTTAGCAAATTCTTGCGATATATTGTAGCATGTGATATGGTATATATGCATGCCTGTTTCATATTCTTGAAATATATATCTGTTGGTTCATTTGATAATACCTATGCTAGAGGATAGCGGTAACTGCATATACCCTTAGTATAGGGACCCAAGGGTGAAAATATTTTCTAAAACCGGGAGTCGAGGATCCCGAGTAGATTTTGTATATATATGGATATGGATATATATATATATATATATATATTTATATATATATATGGTCATAGTTTTCAAAACTATAAATCGAATAAGGTTTATTCGATAACTTAACTTTATTTTATTATTGAATATTATTTCGAATATTATTCGAAGGCGTATGACTCCTTTATATTAAATGAATATTATATGAGTATTCAATTGAGGATGTATGACTCACTTATTTTATTATGAATATTATTTTGAATATTCATTCGAGGGCTTATGACTCAGTTATATTATTTATTGAATATTATTTGAATATTCATCGGAGGACTTATGACTCCTTTATTTTATTTAATGAATATTATTTATAATATTCATTCGAGGTATTATGACTCCGATTATTTGTGATATATATTCTTTATTTTATTAAAGAATAAGGTGTTAAATCAAACTTATTTCGATTATTCAAATAAAGATAATACTTTCATATAAGTATATCTTTGGTTATTTATAACTCGTTTCAAGTATAAATTTTAATACTTCTACTTCAATTTTTTTATAAAGACTATTCTTCATGGGAATATATTTAATTAATAATATTCAGATATTTTCTAATATTCTGGGGACTGATTACTTCATTAAATCAGCCTTACTCCAACACTCTTTAAAGTGTTTTCGAGTCTTCAAAATGGTTTTTTAAAAGTCAGAGCGGATCCCAAACTCATTTTTATATTAAGATCTTCCTTTTTAAAGGGGATTTAAATACCCGCTCAAAAACCTGGGAAATCCGGCTCTGTGGTGTATTTTATATTCGCAACAAGGTTGCAGATTTGGTAAATGAATTGATTACTTGCCCAAAGTTCGGGAAGTAAGCCCTCTCATTGAGTCGGCATAAGCGACAGGCCGAGGTACGGTCTATTATTGTGTAAGTGGCTCAGTGGGAGTCCATCAAATGCATAGTGGCTGAGTGGCAGTCCAGCATAGGTCTTAATTATGACCAGGGTGATGACCAGTGGGGAATTCGTCCATCTACTAGTAGAAAAGGTTACTTATTGGTATCTTTGCCTGATCAGCGAGATATCGGGTTTATGCCAAAATTCTTTTCCTTTCCAAAATTCATTGGATGTTTTAAACTCTGTTCATACTTTGCATAACAGAGGTTCCAGGAAATGTTTAAAGGGATATATATATGTGGATATATATATATCGGGGCTAAATAAAGTATCTCATAACTTTTTTCATTCAATAATATTTCAAAGATTGAATCTATTCAAGTCTTATCTTGTGGTCTCATCAGTGGGATGAACTTTTGAAATGATTATAACTTGAACGGTGGTAGTTCAAGTAGTATTTGGGAATGATATAAGTGTAGCGAAGTATTTGGTAACTTCATCTTTTAAACTTATATCTAATTAATAATTGTCTTATGAATGACAAAGATTTTCAGAAAAACGTTGAGACAAGGTTAGATATATGAGATCACCTTGCAACGATATTTTTATACAGTTATACAATGGGACTTTGTGTATATTATGCATGGAAGAGGACTTCCATCATT
>NW_027419270.1:0-74857 GCF_009905375.1 Apium graveolens
CCAGTCATTCTCTTGTGTAATAAAAGCCCTTTCCTTCTGTTTGAGTAATCAAAGTATTTTTGCTTATAATCCACAGATCAAACCATTTCTTACTGGAATCTGACTTTTTACACTCATTTGCAAAAGCCCTGCCAAGCCACATTTGAAACACTTGAATTTTTGATTTATCCACCATGTTTCTATTTGGCTTGGCAGCTCCAAAGTTCTTCTTGAATTTGAGCTTGGCAATCTTCTTGAAAGGAATGCTAGGTGCTCATCAATGTCCTCCATGTCATCTTGGCTCAATGAATCACTTTTCTGCAGCTAGCCCTTTACCCTTGTTCTCACAGACCTTTGAAGTTGATTCTACAGCTTCCATCTTCACTTCCTTCTCCTTTTCCAGATCAGCACTAGTGCAATGGATCCTCCTTTCTTCTTTCCTCTCTCCATTCTTTCATCCTGCTTTATCTCAAGTTCATAGGTTTTCAGAATGCCAAACAGTCTCTCTAAAGTAAACTCCTTATAATCTTGTGAGTTTCTCAATGAGACTGTCATTGGTTTCCATTCCTTTGGAAGAGATCTGAGAAATTTCAGATTGGAGTCTTTAGTCTGATAGACTCTTCCATGCAACTTAAGAGCATTTAGTAGCTTTTGGAATCTACTAAAAATATCAATGAGTGGCTCACTTTCTTCATTGTGAAAATGCTCATATTGCTGAATCAGGAGCTACATTTTATTTTCTCTTACTTGCTCAGTACCATCACAGATTATCTGTATTGTGTCCCAAACTTCCTTGGCAGTCTTGCAGTTGATGATGTTATCAAACATGTCTGCATCAACACCATTGAACAGAATGTTCATGGCCTTTTTATCTTTCCTGACTTGTTCAATGTCAGGATCAGACCATTCATGCCTTGGCTTTGGAACAGATGGCTCATTTCCTGTTGCAGCTCTCATTGGAACATGAGGGCCTTTTTCTATGCAGTCCACATAGGCCTCATCTTGAGAAAGCATATGAAGATGCATCTTTACCTTCCAATGATGGTAATTGTCTTTATCAAAAAAAGGAATCTTGACTCCAACATCTTTCTGTTCATCTTGCTGAATTGTTTTGATCTTTAAACTCTTTGTAGATTAAGAGCTTGCTCTGATACCAATTGTTAGTCCCTTAACAATATAGCAAGAATTACAGAAGGGGGGTTGAATGGAATTCTTGAACCTTTTTCTTGAAATAAAATGTTCAACTCGTTTATAGATAATTTGTTTTGATTAGCACAATGCGGAATGTAAACTTGAATGAATCAAACATAAGTAATTAAAAACAAGAGTCTTTAAAAACTTTCTGGTGGATTTAAACAATTCCACCAGAGATATATATATATATATATAATATATCGAGAGGACTCTATGTGTAGAAATGCTCACAGCTGCTTACAAATGGAACCTACTGAGAATACAGGAAATGCTAAAGATTATGCTTACAAAGAATTCTCTATTTTTTTTGTTTCTCAGCTATCTCAGTCATATTTCTATTTGCTACTCTCTTGGTTTTTATATATTACCAAGATTACAAAGTCAAAAAGACTGAACAAATATAAAATCTAACAGTCTTGATCTTTGCTGCTTTTCGTCCTCTATTACCCAGTTAATGGGCTTCCACAGTGTGTTTGTATCCAACTCGACGGCTGTGTGTCAGCTTTCACTGTTCAACTGATGTTTGAATTCTTGATATGATCATCCGTCGACTTTCAGATCATCCGTCGATGACATGATTGATCATCCGTCGACTGCTATGTTAAACATCCGTTGATAGTCATTTGATCATCCGTCGAAGGCTTTGATAATCATCCGTCGGTAGCTATTTTGGCACTTGACTTCATTTCACTTATACAGAATTACAAGACATTGCTTATGTACAATTAATCAACCTATTCTGCATATCTAGTTAAAGTCAACATGACTTATATGCTACTACAGAATCTCTACAAAGGTGCATACATCACTGTGCTACAAACTTATTATTACATAAGCTACTCACTCGAAGGATAATAAGTTAATCATCCGTCGGGACTATAATGAGTTATCCGTCGGGACTATAATTCTTATCCATCGAGAGCTACATAATTTCACTAAGTAAAATCTACTTAGACATTTTGTTTAAGTGATCATCAAGTACACAACATATTCACAACAGTTTTGGGCTTTGATGCCTCAGTATGTGACTTCTCCTTGATCACAATGCCTTTTACCTTAGGCCTTGGAGGTTTCTTTGCAACATAAGCTTTTGGCTTTAGATTTTTATTTTCAGCTTTAAATTTAGCTTCTTCCCTCCTTGAGATTTTCTAAATCCATTCCTGGATTATGTTTCAGAAATAATCTTCTAGAAATTTCCTCATCAAGTGTTTGAATCTTGGGATCCTTGTAGTAGACAATAGTCTGCTTTCCCTTGAGCTTCAGAGTTTGCATGAACTTTTGTGAATCTTGACTTCCACCTTGTATCAGAACATCAGGCTTTGTCATCAGATTTGGTCATCAGAACTTGATATCAGATTTTGAGTTTGAGTACTTGCTATCAGATTTTGAGTTTGAGCAGCTTCAGAACTTGTCTTCCTTTGAGTAGAAGATTTGCTTGCATCAGTAATTAGTTTTCTTGAAGAAACCTTGTTGCTCTGCCCTTTACTTTGAACTTGACCTCTACCCTTGCTAGGGTTTCGCTGGTCATCAGCTTCATCATCTTTCTTCTTCAGTACTTGATCATGAGAGCATTTGGACTTAACTATCTTCTCCCCCTTTTGGCATCATCTGATAGTAGGAGTGAGAGAAGAAGTTCTACTGAAGATTGGATCTCATCCATTTGAGCCTGTTGAGAAGCTTGACAAGTTAGGACCTCAGAGATTTGGGCATGTTGCTTCCCGTGAGCTTTCTTAATTGCTTCTATTTTCTCAAGTGTAACTCAGGATATGTCGATTCAAATTCAACATTTGTTTGTCAAATCAGCACAAATTATTAGTAACCACAATTCTAATCAAAACATTCATCAAGAAATACAGTTCAAGTAGATGAAGTAAAGATTAACATGCATCAATGAGAACATTCACATGCATATAATACGAGATAAACAAAGACTAAATCTTGCAATCAAAAGAAATTTCATTAAAATATCAAAAGAGTAAATTTTATGAAATTTGTAGATTATATGCAAAAGATTCCAAGATAATCCTAGTCTAAGATGGTGAACATTAACAGCCTTGGTCTCAGAAGGAAAGCTATCGATTAGTTCCTCCTGCTGCTGACAACTAGCACTGCAAGACGGATGATCCGTTCTTACTGAAGAATAGTCTCTCTCCGTTCTTCTTCCAAGCGATCAAGATGGAGTTGATCCATCTGAAAGAACAAGAGATTTTTCCGAACCTCTTGTGGAACCAAGTTCCATATCTCATAGGAATGGCAGTGACATGCCATTCCTGTTCCCAGTCACCAGAACTGAACTCGACGTTGGAGTTTTCATAGTTCATAAACATGTTTACAAGAACCATTTTTATGAAAGAGGAAAATGGTGAGAATTAAAAGAGAGAGAATAATTTTGTGTGAGAATAGAAGATGATTTGTCTGAGATGAAATATTAGTTAAATAGCCAATGGAATACCAAGGGACTAGAGGACTGATTAATGACTAAGTGTAGAGTTAACTTAATAAGCGTCTCCCTAAACCGATGTGTAATAATTTAGGCAATATGTGAACAGTCAATAGTTAAAGCAGGAGTTAATGGGCACGGGAAATAAGTAATAATTACTGTGCGCATGCAGTTTTTCACGACAAACACATTTACCACTAACCCAAATGATTATGACTGTTTTATCTCACCTAATTATATTCTGATTTCATATGACCGTTACAGTATTTATCACAAATAAGTCAAGCACAAAATAATGCCACGTAAGCATCCGAGTTTCCATCAAGATTTAATATCAGATCTTGACTATTATCAGATTTTAACAGTCATCAGAACATGGCTTCTTAAACTCAAAAAGTGAATGTTTGTATTTGTGATTCTTCATACAAATACTGACTTGTTTCTTCAGAGTTTAATCATCAGAACTTCCATCAGAACTTGTCCTCAGAATTTATGCAAATGAAACGTAACTGTTTGTCAAAAACAACCATAGTACTTTTCATCATTCATATGGAGTGAGAGTGTGTGCATTAGCAAAATCAGATAAAGATTAAAGTCTGATATACTTCAGTACATCTTAGAAATAAGGCATAACTAAAAAAAGTGTTTAAAATTTGTCATTAATAATGAAGGTTTACTATAGGATAAATTTGTGCATGAGTCTACCTCAACTGTTTGTGCTCATTTTATGCATCTTTAGGAATTCTTTTTCACAGTGGCTTCTCATTGTAAATGAGTCACAACTGCTATCAGAATTTATGCTATTATCAGAGTATTTTTCAGTAATCAGAGAATATGAAAAGTCACCAAGAAAAAATTATTTGCTTTTCTAATGCATATTACTTAATACCAGCAATGCACTTGGGTCCTTTCCTTCCACATAGTTACTCTAGATCTCAAAGGAGTACCTGCCTTTAATTTTTCTTTTCTCTTCTTCAAATAAGTGAGGCTTATCAGCATTTAGTTCATCCTTAAGATTTACAGACATTATAATTTGACAGATAAGAAGCAAGAATCTAGTTGTGACTTAGTAATAAGATACACAAAGTAAATTTGATTAAGCTCAAAATCAGAATTTGCTTGTGTTAATGAATTTCCACATAAACAACTATTCAGACATGGGATTTCTAGTATGTTAAAGACTACTAGGTCAGCATCTAGCACAGTAAACCTCATTGGATTGAATAGTCACAGAACATTGAAATCACTATCAGATTATAAAGATCCATATCAGATAACAATCAGCATTTAATGTATTTCAATTTAAGCACAGATTACATGAAGATAAGATAATCTATAAACACTGATCATAAAGTCTGATGCATGAGAACACAAAGTTAAGCAGATTTAGAGAAAGAACCTGAAACCATTCCAGTTCATTTACCAGTCTAGTAAAAGTAGCTTCACATAGTGGTTTTGTGAAGATATCTGCTAGTTGTTGATCTATTGGAACAAAATGAAATTCCACTGTACCTTCCATCACATGTCCCCTTATGAAATGGTACCTAATGCTGATGTGCTTTGTCATTGAGTGTTGAACTGGATTACCTATCATAGCAATAACACTTGATTATCACAGTAAATAGGTATTTTCGAGAATTCTAACCCATAATCTAGTAACTGAGTCTTCATCCAAAGAATCTGTGTACAACAGCTTCCTGTAGCAATATATTCTGCTTCTGCAGTTGATGTGGAAATTGATTTCTGTTTCTTGCTAAAAAACCAATCTGCCTCCAAGAAATTGGCAACTTCCTCTTGTGTTTTTCCTGTCTATTTTTACATCCTGCAAAGTCTGCATCTGAGTAATCTATTAGCTTAAAATCTGATTCTCTAGGATACCACAATCCTAGATCAGCTGTACCCTTGAGATACTTGAAATTCTTTTCACAGCTATTAAATGAGGTTCTCTTAGATCAACCTGAATCTTGCACAAAGACAGGTAGCATACATGATATCAGATTACTAGCAGTTAAATAGAGTAAGAGCCAATCATACCTCTGTAGTTAGTAATATCTATTAATTAACCAGTATCATTATCTAACTTGGTTGCAGTGGCCATGGGAGTGGATACAGTTGAACAGTCTTGCATTCCAAATTTCTTCAGTAAATTTCTAGTGTACTTGGATTGACAGATAAAAGTACCTTCTTCATTTTGCTTGACTTGAAGTCCCAGAAAATAGCTAAGTTCTCCAATCATACTCATTTGATATCTTGACTATATTAGCTTTGCAAACCTTTCACAGAGTTTGGCATTTGTAGAACCAAATATGATATCATCAACTTATATTTGTACCAAAAGTAAGTCCTTTCCATGGTTGAGGTAGAACAGTGTTTTATCAATTGTGCCTCTATGAAATCCACTTTCCAGAAGGAAGTGAGCTAAAGTCTCATACCATGCTCTAGGAGCTTGCTTAAGGCCATAAAGTGCTTTATCAAGTATGTAGACATAATTTTGGAAAATTTGAATCTACAAAGCCTGGAGGTTGTTCAACATACACCTCTGTTAGGTATGAATACAACACAAAGGGGGGGGGGGTGAATGTGTTTTGGCTTAAATGTTTTATTTTCTATCGACTTAGGATTTAGCAGTTGGTTGTTGTTAATGATTAGTAGAATGGATGTTAAACATAAATAGCTGTGCAAATATGTCAAACAAAGATCTTCAAAACTCACTTAATTTTATATTAAAATCAAGCAGTATTTTGCTACAAATCTCTAAGTTCTTGTTTTAGAACTTAGCTTCTTTCTTGAGAGAGAACACGCAATTTTTCTAATCTGATTGTTCTTCTTAACTTAACTAGAGGACCAGTGTGTTAACTTTATAACTCAGTTAACTGCTAGGTTACACAGTGATAATAAACATGCTATTAGCTTTTCTAAACTGTCACTTGTCATTTCTATTTATAGAAAAGCAAATCTTCCATTCTGGCTTAGCATATCTTTAGCATCCCATGATTACTTTAATCTTCTCTATCAGTTAATCTTTATCATTGATCTTGCACATCTCTCAAGCTGCTTTTTGTAGACTTGTCAATCCAGCTGTGTGAATTGTTTGTTGATTTGCAACCTTGGATATTGAACTGTTATGCAATTCTGTACTTAGAGAAATTTCTTCACTTCGAGATCTCCAGTTAAGCTGTAGAGAACTTGACATCTCGATTAGGCATGTTGGTTTGTCGATATCTCTGAAACTTCATTGTTGCATAGACTTATCGACAACTCTGAGTTCTCTAGTGAATTTTGGTTTATCGATAACTCAGAGTTCTCTAATGTACTTTGGCTTATCGATAACTCAGAGTTCTCTAATGAATGTATACTTGTCGATATCTCTGAGTTCTCGACAAACAATTTCTGAGTTCTCTACACCGGTGGATGTTGCTTATCCGTCGAGTAGTGATGGTTTATCCGTCGAGTAGACATTCCTCATCCGTCGAGTAGATATTGCTCATCCGTCGAGTAGATGTTACTCATCCGTCGGTACTCTCTGGAGTTTAAATGAATTCTCGATAAGTCATTCTGAAGTTCTCGAATGATTTCTCTATAACACTAATTCTGTGACTTGTAGAGATCTTGACTTAGAATGTTTTACACCAAACAGATTTATTCAACTCCAAGCTTCTTCATAATTCTTCTGAGGCATGATCTTCTTGATCTTCTTCCAGATAGAATTCTTAGGCTTGACACTGTTTAGAGAAAAATGCTCCAGTCTGCTCCATTTATATTTTACAAACATTAAGTGTTACAAGTATGAATTACATATTAAGGTTACAATACAACTAATCTTACGGTTGTCAGTATGACTTAGTCTTGTTATGATACAGGCATGTCTTGCACAACAATCTCCCCCAATTTGTGAGAAGATTGCTTATCACAAATTCATGCCTGTTAACAAGACTAACCCCAAGTTAAAGAATGAAAATAAAATGATACAAAAGCTGATACAACACTTGTACATTGGTCAGTTTACAATAATTAAGTAAAGACTGAGCTGTCTGATTCTTTTTCAATTATGTTCTTAATTTGCACAAGTATTTCCAATTCTTCTAGGATGGGGGTGTCAGCTAGAGCCTCTATTAGTTTTAGCAAATCTGGCTTAGGATATCTAGCTAACATCCTTATCCTGTAACTTGACAAAGAACCGGCTTTTATATTCTGAAATCTTCCATCCTTTGATATTCTGCTCTTGCCTGATGTTGATGATATTATTACCTCCAGTAATCTTTGACATTCTTCTGAGGCATAATTCTTTGACATCATCTGTTATACATTACAATCTCCCCCAACTTGTTCATTATGAAATTATGCACAAGTTCTGATTGATGATGTCAAAACTTTAACTAAATGCAGAAACCAAAACCAGTCTTCCATCAGGTCTTCTTTTGTTGAGTTGCATTTAGATTTATTCAACATCCATTTAGATTTATTCAACATCCATTAGCTGTTTTGGTATTTAGATATATTCTCCCCCTTTTTGACATTATCTCCAGGAAGTAAAATCCAAGTAAATGCACATTGTTCAAGCTGTTGTTATTGTCCATTTGGAACACTGTATACAGCTTTAAGCTTCATTAAGATTCATGGTGATAAGTTTTAAACAATAGAAGTTTCACTTAGATCTGCAGAAAAATCTGTTAGTGATAAAAGTCCTAAGCTCTCTGTTCTTTTGAATAAGTGGTCTCACCAAATCTCACTGCACTAGACTCATGACTTTGAGAGTCAGAGTTCCCTCACAAGGATTACTAAATCCATACATTCATCTACCTCTCCTTTTGCCAGGAAGGATCCTGCCTCTCTTATTCTTTGTATTTCATTCAATCTTTTCTCTTATTCTCACATGAAAGGCTCAAATGTTGTTTGACCTACAAGAATAAGATGTGGCTGAGAGGAGGTAATCTGTGATCATATGATTAGAGGAAAACCATATAGGGCTAATCATACTCATTTCACCAGAAAAATGAGTGCATAAGCATCTATGACCGGGGTCATAGTTTGACTCACAGATTGCTCTGTTGTTGTGACAGTGTGTTGTCCTCCACTTGTAGTGAGAACCTCCATTGGAATTGGAGAAGATTTGACTGGGTTAATGTCATGTACACCAGCCTCAAACCTTTGTGCACCTTGCAGAGCACTGTCACATAAATGTGATAAGATTGCCCTTTTTATGACATTGTCATAGGCAATTGTTCTTCTAGCTTTGACTGCTGAGACAGTTTCTGCTAGAGTTATGAAGGGAGTTGTTCCTTCTTAAGGAACCTCCAATTGAATTGGAGAGGATTTAGATAGCTCAAACCTATCAGTCTCTTAAGACTGTTTTGCACATGAAGGTGCATGAGAAACATTCATGAAATATTCTGTAAACTGATAAACTTTCATGTTTGGTGGATTCTTTTCTCAAACAACTGAATCAATCTGAAGGTAATCAAGACATTGCTGTCCTTTTATAAAACAGGTGGCTTTTGAGAGTCACCTGAGTGGGATTGTATTTGAGTTTGTGTTTGTGTTGCTGTTGCTGTTCCATATATAATGAAAGTTCTGATTCTTGTCTGAAAGTTCTAGTTTGTGTTTGTGTTGTTGTGTCTGGGTAAACCGCAGTTTGGTTTTGAAATGTTTTAGCTGCAGTTTAACAAAAATACCTGTTGATTGAAACTTGAATCTCATGTTATTGTCTTAGTGTGTTGAACCTGTAATGGATTGAACATATTTATCTGTATTGATTAGGCATAACCATTGAGATATGCAGTTGCAAGCATTATGACAGGAAAACTGATAATCAATTAATTTGTAAACACAAGGCAATCATGACATAAACAATCAAGCAACAAAAACAAATTGATAAAGAAGAAGATAAGTTCATTGATATTAAACATATAGTACATTAAGATGCAGATTACATAAAGTAAATCCTAATCTAACTACTCTAATTTAGACTTCTTCTTCTCAGCCTCCAACCTCATTGCCCTGCGCTGGTAAGCCCTGGACATGGAGTGTGCAAGAGAGATGATCCTCTCCTGTAACTCCAAAGCAGCAAGGCGTTGCTGCTCAGCCTCCCTTGCATGCCTCTCCTACTCGAATGAGGCTTCCATCTCAAAGAAAAGAATGTCAATTTGATCATCCCACGAGAGTCCGTAAAAGACCTCAAGTGGAACATCAAAGGGGCTGTAAACTACCCCCTTGATGCGGACACGAAATCCGAAAGGATCAAAATACACCAAATCATCATCCAAATGATGAACCGGTAGATAAGCTCTATTAACAAATCTATAGAAGACTGGGTCATCCATTTGAATGAGAGAAAGAGAGATGAACAGAATGTGAGTTTGAAATTTGATATTTTTGTTGAGAGTAGGAGAGTGATGAGTAATAAAGAGTGAAGCGTTTTAATTTATAGAGGGAGTAAAGATAGAAACTAAGAGACTCTTGAGTTTCCCGGATAATAGGAGTAATAATCACATAAGCCTACTAGACAGCTAGAAATGACTAGTGACTATTCCCCATGCAAGTACTCAAGAATATTAGTTTATTTTAAAAATAACTATTCCCCATGCAAATAAGCGTGTACTTCCTACACAAAAAGTAACTCTCCCTATCAGCAAATAATCAGATATGATTATCACTATCAGCATACATAAAACAACGCAAATAATGTACTAGTCTGCTAACATTAGACTAACATATTTCCACGTAAGCAAGAAATCATATAAGCATGTAAATGTGTCAATAAGTCAGAGAAAATTAGAGACTAAGTATGTCAAAAGTATTTTTATGAACAGAATTTATGAATTAAATTTGTTCAGTTTTTCATACTTTTTGCTTCTTTTGATCTGTAATTTATTAAGTTCACATACTGAAGATATGACGTAATAAATATTCAGTTTACTTAGAGTTTTGAGAAATTCCAAGTTAATATTAATGGAGAAATCTGGGTATTTATAGAGAAATTAAAATACTTATCGAGAAGTCAAATAAACATTTGATATTAAACTTATCGAGAAGTAATTTTGAATATGAAAACGGTACATTCGAGAAGTCAAGTGACTTATCGAGAACTCTGATAAATGCCCAGTTTGTCCAAAAAGGACTGAAGTAATTCTAATTTATTTGAATTGAATCAAATTGAAATCACAATAAATTTTTCAAAAGTATTTGTCTAAAATAATTCATTGAATTAAATTATTTTAGTTCTGAGTTATTGATAAGTTTCAAAATATTCTTGTCGAGAACTCTGTGAGTTAACACTATTAGAGAACTCTACATGGTCTTATCGATAAGTCATAATAGAGCTTATCGAGAAGTCATTCGAGAAGTCTGTAAATAGACTTATCGAGGACTCACTCGAGAACTCTAAAATGACTTGTCGATAAGTCATTTTGACTTATCGAGAACTCAGTTCTCTATACTTTTGAGTGCTATTTTTCTGCCTTGTGTTAATTTTACACATTAAAGATGTAAATTAACAACTAAGCAGTTTACTTAGAATTTGAAATATTCTAAGTTAATTTTTTTTTTGAGTTTTTAAAGAAAAATAAATATACAGAGATTCTGAAATATTTATAATTCATATTTCATTTAATTTCCAATTAAATCAAACTAGGTTGATTTATTATAGATTAATCTGCTGCAAAACATTAGCTGAGTTCTTGCCTTAGGATGAAGAATTGAGCATTCCAATTTCACTCACAAGTCTAGTGAAGGTAGCTTCATCCAAAGGTTTAGTAAAAATGTCATCTAATTGTTTTTCTGTTGGAACAAAAATGAGCTCAATGGTACCATTTGCAGCATGTTCCCTGATAAAATAGTACCTAACATCAATGTGCTTTGTTCTAGAATGATTAACTGGATTAGCTACTATAGATATGACACTAGTATTGTCAAACATAATAGGAATTTTGTGTAACACTAGACCATAGTCCATTAGCTGATTTCTAATCCAAAGCACTTGAGCACAACAACTTCCAGCAGCTATATATTCAGCCTCAGCTGTGGAAGTTGACACAGATTGCTGTTTCTTACTATACCAGGACACAAGTCTTTGACCAAGAAATTGATAGCTTCCACTAGTACTTTTCCTATAAACTCTGCATCCAGCAAAATCTGCATCTGTGTATCCAACAGCTTCAAAACCAGTTCCCTTAGGATACCATAGTCCCAAGTTTGAAGTTCCCTTTAAGTATCTGAAAATCCTTTTGACAGCCATCAAGTATGATTCCTTTGGATTGGCTTGAAATCTGGCACATAGACAAGTAGAAAACATGATGTCTGGTCTACTAGCAGTCAAATACAGCAATGATCCAATCATTCCTCTATAGCTTGAAATATCCATACTCTTGCCTTTCTTGTCTTCATCCAACTTGGTTACAGTAGACATTGGTGTAGATGCAGGTGAACTATCCACCATACCAAATTTCTTCAATAAGTCATTCACATATTTGGTTTGGCTGATGAAAATACCATCACTTCTTTGACTAACTTGAAGGCCAAGGAAGTAACTCAATTCTCCCATCATGCTCATTTCATACTCACTCTGCATTAGCCTAGAGAATCTTTGACAAAGCTTTTCATTTGTAGATCCAAAGATGATATCATCCACATAGATTTGAACTAGGATCATATCTTCATCATGCTTCTTATAGAAGAGAGTCTTATCAATAGTACCTCTGGTAAAACCATATTTGAGTAGAAATTCTGACAGTGTGTCATACCAAGCTCTAGGTGCCTGTTTCAGTCCATATAGAGCCTTGAGTAATTTGTAAACGAAGTTAGGGAATTCTGGATCTTCAAAGCCAGGTGGCTGTTACACATAAACTTCTTCTTCTAGTTCACCATTAAGAAAATCACTCTTGACATCCATTTGATACACCATAAAATTTGAGTGTGCAGCAATGCCAGAAAAATTCTTATTGCTTCTAGTCTTGCAACAGGAGCAAAAGTCTCATCATAGTCAATTCCCTCTTCTTGTGAGTAGCCTTTAGCAACCAGCCTTGCTTTGTTTCTAGTAACAATTCCATTTTCATCCATTTTGTTCCTGTACACCCACTTAGTTCCAATTATGCTTCTGTTCTTTGGTGCAGGGACTAATTTCCAAACTTTGTTTCTCTCAAACTGATCCAGCTCCTCCTGCATGGCACATATCCAGTCAGGATCCAATAGGGCTTCTTCAGTTTTCTTGGGCTCTACTTGAGACAGAAAACATGCATGTAGGCATTCAGTAGCAGTTGCACTTCTAGTCCTTACACCAGCAGAGGGATCACCAATAATGGCTTCTACTGTATGACTCCTATCCCACTTTCTGGTGTGTGTCTGTTGACTAGTGCCTTCATCATTTTCTTCAGTATTACCATGACTGTCATTTCCATTCTCTCCTTCTCCCCCTAAGTTTGTGCCATCAAATTCAGGTGTCAGAAGAGAGCTTTCATTTCCATGATTTTGTTCAGAGATCTCTTCATTTGTTACTTGTTGTGTCACAACTTCATCTTCCTCATCAGAATCACTATTAATGGTTAGATTTCCAAATGCAAGGGCTTCAACATCATTTACATCAAGGCATTCCAAGCCTGGACACTTGTCATCATCAAAAGTCACATCTGTGCTTTCCATAATTTTCTTTTAATCAATCACATAAACTTTATAGGCTGTTCTTTCCAATGAATATCCCAGAAAAATTGCTTCAAAAACTTTAGAGTCAAATTTTCCCACATATTCAGAGTTGTCTTTTAGAATATAACACTTGCTTCCAAACACATTGTAATACCCCCAAATCCGGGGTCGGGGATTCGGGTTGTCACGAGTTTCATTTCACTTATCAATACTTAATCTTAACAGTCAACCAACTACTGCGTACTGTGACCCCACAATATACACACACACCACAAGTTATAGTCTCAGAGATGAATACAAAAAATAACACAAGTCATTTTATTTCACAATTATAAGTCATTACACCTCAAAAGGGTTTCTGAATAAATTTACATATTCTTTGCCATTATTACAATTCATAATATACATAAGTCCGGTACATCAATAGTTGAAAACCTAGCCTATTGGTAGTTCCTACCTCATCTAAGGCGGCATCAACGCCTACAGGAAACTGCGGAACGTTTCCTATCCGCTCGCGAATCGGGAGCTTGATCCTGTTTATCTTGTCTATCTGTTGTTGTGTGATGAAAGAAGAAAGCAAGGGTGAGCAACAAGCCCACCGAAATAATATGTATAATAATTAACAATACATGAGCATTCTCATAGTACTCAAGAAAGTCTTGGTTAAGAAGAAATGAACCAAGTTGATATCTTAACGCGACCAAGTCGCAAAATAGTCAGTATATACATACATATATACTTTTCACAATCTTTGAAATCCTCTGACATGTATAATATACACAGAGTTCCAGTTTATAACTGTATAAAAATATCGTTGCAAGGTGATCTTATATATCTAACCTTGTCTCATTGTTTTTCTGAAAATCTTTGATATGCATAAGATAATCATTTACTAGATATAAGTTTAAAAGATGAAGTTACAAGATACTCCAATATACTTATATCTTTTCCGAATACTACTTGAACTACCACCGTTCAAGTTATAATTAGTTTCAAAAGTTCATCACACTGATGAGACTACAAGATAAGACTTGAATAGATTCAATCTTTGAAATATCATTATAAATAATGAAGTTACGAGATACTTCATTAAGTCCTGATATATATATACACACCTATATATATATATACATTTCATACACTCCTTGAAAACCTCTGTTATGAAAATTATAAACAGAGTTGTAATATCCAATGAATTTGGAAAGGAGAAAACCTTGGCATAAACCTGATATATTGCTGATCAGGCAAAGATACCAATAAGTAACATTTTCCACTAGTAGATGGACGAATTCCCCACTGGTCATTACCCTGGCCGCAATAGGACCTTATGCTGGACTGCCACTCAGCCACTTACGCATTTGATGGACTCCCATTGAGCCACTTACACTTTCATGGACGCCCACTGAGCCCATGTTGCTTATGCCGACTCAATAGATGGACTTACTTCCCGAACGTTGGGTAAGTAATCAATTTATTTATCAAAACAGCAACCTCATTGCGAATATAAAATACACCACAGAGCCGGATCCCTCAGGTTTTGAGTGAGTATTTAAATCCCCTTTAAAAGGAAGATCTTAAATATAAAAAAAAATTGAGTTTTGGGATCCTCTCTAACTTTTAAAAATCATTTTGAAGACTCGAAACATTTTTAAGAATGTTTGGAGTACTGCTGATTTATTAAAATAAATCAGTCCCTATATATTAGAAAATATCTGAATATTATTATTTAAATAATATTCCCAAAAAGGATAATCTCTATAAAAATAATCGAAGTAGAAGTGTTAAAACTCATACTTGAAATGGGTATTAAATAACCAAAGATATACTTATACGAAAGTACTATCTTTATTTGAATACTCAAAAATAAGTTTGATTATCAAAACATTATTCTTTAATAAAATAAAGAATATTATTTAATAAATAAGCGGAGTCATAAGTCCTCAAATGAATATTCAAAATAATATTCATTAAATAAAATAAACGGAGTCATAAGTCCTCGAATGAATATTCAACTAATATTCATTAAATAAAATAAACTGAGTCATAAGTCCTCGAATGAATATTCAAACTAATATTCATTAAATAAAATAAACCGAGTCATAAGTCCTCGAATGAATATTCAAAGTAATATTCATTAAATAATTAAGCGGAGTCATAAGTCCTCGAATGAATATTCAAACTAATATTCATTAAATAAAATAAAGCTATCGAATAAACCTTATTCGATTAATAGTTTTGAAACTTTATCAATATATATATATAAATATATATATATATATATCTATGTATAATATACTCTGGAACATCGACTCCCGGTTTTAGAAAATGTTCACCTTTGGGTCCCCTATCCTAAGGGTATACGCAACTACTGCTTATCTCTAGCATATGTATTATGCAACTCATAAGCATTGAAATCAACAGATAATAACCAGATTACGAAACAGACATGCATATATATACCATCTCAGCATGCTTCAATATATCGCAAAATTTGCTAATTAACCAACATGCATCTATCACAAGATAATGCATATACATATATACATCACCACAACAGTATAACGGGTAGAAAACTTGCCTGAGTGCTCCCAGATAGACTTAAGCTTAGAGTGGGTCCGATAACCTATGAACAACAACATAAGTTGGAATTAAACCCCGGTCACTTAAGAAATTAGACTTTAACCAATTGAACCCTAACGTTCGCTTATGGTCACCCCTACGCTTAACGAATCACCTAAGTCGTTCGAGTACCCTCGGCTCCACCATTTTTAATAAATTAACCATTAAGAGTTTTAAGGCGATTCTTTCGCGAGTACCTTACCAACTGCATAATCCACTTAACATAATTGTTTTATATCCCAATTAGTCATTTAAAGTCCTTAACCAAGGTTCAAAGTAAGGCGAGAGGTAATGGTTCGTTCGCGAAACGCCGTTACTTAAAACGGTCGTTTCTCCTAAACCGTACATCGGATTCAAACGAACCACATATCAAAACGAATCTCATAACATGAACTATCTAATCATGGCAATGGTCAAAACCTAACAGTGAGTCCTCGGGTCCTGATGTTAAGAACAAAAATAGTCTAAAGTAAATCGGACATTATGACGGCTATGTTTACGCAATTACCAATTTTTATCCTACTCCAAATCAACCACAAACCAACCACAATTCAACCATACAACCAAACTCCATCCATACATCACTACAACAGCCCCAACACCTCAAGTTTTCCAATTTATATTAATCTCAAACATGAACTAAAACTATTCTTAAGTTCATTAACTAATAACCAAGATTTACAACTCCAAAAATATCACAAAACCAACTAATCTCAACATATTCAAACACCATGCTTCTCATGAACTATAATACTCATATTAAGCTCTTAACATTCAATAACAAAGCTAGGTTAAGAGATTATACCTTCCTTGGTGAGTAAAAGTAACTAAGGAGCTTGGAATCACCCTTGAAAGTCCTTACCAAAGCTTAATCTAAACAAAAACTCAAGAACAAAATTTCAAGTTCTTGAAAAACACTATTCACCAAGAACTTTGATGAATTGATTAGCTATGTTAAACATGGAATCTTGAGCTTAAACTTATGGCTCATCTAAGTTATGAATTATGGAAGCTAAAGAAATAACCCTCTTGAATTATGAAGGTGTGTAGCTTGATTTTTGAAATTTTTCCTTTGCTTTTCATGGAAAAGCCGAGAGCAATAGATGGGGGAAGAAGAGAAATGAGTTTGTTTTGGTTGCTTTTGATTTTGGTGTTTGTGAAATGAATACTTGGTGGAGATTGCTTTGATAAAGTGATGACATCACTTGGATGACCTCACCTCCAAGCCACATGTCTTTCCCTTAAGGTTTGATGATGTCACCTTCTCTTTTAACCACTTGTTTTAGCTTTTCTTGGAAGCTTCCTTCCCATTCTACTTGTATGTGCTTGTCCCTTGGTCATTTATTTGTTTTTCGGTTCGCTTAACTCTGTTCTCTTTCGTTGTTTGAGGGATCACATCCGGGATCTTATTACTTGGGTTCCCCTAAATCTTTCTCAATATCTTATAATCCTTTAATGATCCTCTCTTATAATCCTTGAATTTAAATCCCTTTAACCATGTTACCTTATACTCAATTCTTTCGGTATCTGGTGGATTTCGGGAAAAATCAAAGTGTTCGGATTTGGATTCTGACGATCTTTACATACACTTATATACCACATAGAGTACTAATAATATCTCAGAAGATCAATAAAAGAACCCCTACATAGTGTGGTATGAAAAGTTTTCTTATTCAACATAATCAGCAAAACACTATTCATAAGGGTTTCAAAAATTCCAAAAATTGGGGTTATTACACACATGTAGATGCTTCACTGTAGGCTTCCTGTTAGACATGATTGAGTAGGGTGATTTGCCATGAGCTTTGTTGATGAGATATCTGTTTTGAGTGGAGCATGCAGTATTAACAGCCTCTTCCCAAAAACTAGTTGGCAACTGAGCATCTTGTAGCAAAGTTCTAACAGCTTCAACCAATGTTCTATTTTCCTCTCAACTACTCCATTCTGTTGAGGTGTTATAGCTGCTGAAAATTCTTGAACAATGCCTTTGCTTTTGCAGAATTCACTTAATGTTGAGTTTCTGAATTCTGTTCCATTATCACTTCTCAATCTTTTCACACTAACTTTTCCTTCAGCTTGCTTATCAATTTTCTTGATGTGCTCAATTATGATGTTTGGAGTTTCATCTTTAGAGTACATGAACTCAACCCAAGTGTATCTTGAAAAATCATCAACCATGACAAGGGCATATTTGTTCCTTGAAATGGACAAGACATTTAGTGACCCAAACAAGTCCATATGAATAAGTTGCAGAGGTGCACTTATAGAATTTATAGATTTTGACTTGTGACTTGATCTTTTCATTTTTCCTTTCTGACAAGCTTCACAAACTTTCAGTTGAGCAAATTCCAGATTGGGCATGTCTCTCACAAGTTCCTTCTTGACTAGGGTATTGATTGCTTTGAAATTCAAGTGAGATAGTTTTTTATGCCACAATTTGCTTTGCTCTTCTGATGCCTTGGTGTAGAAACAACACATTCCATCCTTATTTGTTGAGTCTAAGTCTACAACAAACAAGCTTCCCTTTCTTACTTCCTTAAGAGCAATTTCACCAGTCTTTTTGCTAATAAAAGCACAATCTTCTTTGTTGAAAACAACTTGAAAACCTCTGTCTGTAAATTGACTAACACTTAGGAGATTTACTTCTAATCCAGCAACTAGTGCTACATCTTCAATGACAACATTTCCAGAAACAATCTTGCCATATCCCATTGTGAATCCTTTGCTGTTATCTCCAAAGGTTACCAAAGGGCCAACCATCTCCCCAAATTGTGATAGCAGGGCCTTATCACCTGTCATATGCTTGGAGCATCCACTATCAATGATCCATATGACCTTCTTTCCTTTGCCCTGCACACAATGAGGATTAAGTGTGTTTAGCTACCCAAGCAGTGTTGGGTACTTTCTTCTTGTTAACTGATTTTGCAGAAGTAGAATGAGAATTTTGAGATAAAATGGAATTCATAAGTTGAGCATTTTCCCTTTCAGATACAGAATCAATTTTTGATTCCATGAGATCAATTATCAATTTGTGGCAACTCTTCATCACTTTCATGTTGCAGGGAATGCAGTCAAACTTGTCACAGAATGAATAGGGATCATTAGCATTAGCTTCATTGTACTTGCAGACTCCTTCAGGTGGATTGCTAACAACCTTTTTACAAAGATGAGTTAGGTTATTCATTGATCCACATTTCTCACACCTCTTTCTAGGAGCATCTGCAACATAAGCAAAATTATTGCTTTTGTTTATCCCAATCTTTCCATTTCTATTCTTCCTTTTCTTTTTGACCTCTTCAGCTTTAATCTCCTTCACAAGCTCCTTAGTTTCTTGATTGGCTTTTGGTGTTTCAACAAGGATGGAAGACTGAGTTGTCTCATTATTTTTCTTTTGCTTGTCCTCATCAGCTATCTCTTGTTTGATGATCAACTCTTCTTCACTGAAGTTCACCTCACATGCCTTGAACAAAGGTGATTCAACTTTCTTCAACATTATTGGAACATTCTCAGCTAAAGTTGATTTTCCTTTGTCACTGACAGACTTCTTTTTACTGTTCAAACCCTCATAGTCAAGACCAATGGCAATGTTTGCACAAGGCTTGTTCTTTTCATGATATTGTCCAATCAACTCAGAAGCATTTTCGAAGGATTTCAGCTTCACTTCATTCTTTTCCAGCCTTTCTCTCAACATTGCTTCAATTTCAATTGCACACTTTAATTTATTCTTTAAGTATGCAATTTCTTGTTTAGCAGCATCAAGCTCAACCAGCAACAATTCAACCTCTTGTTTTTCACTCTCAAGTTTTTCATTGATCTTTTTCAATCTGCTAACTTCCTCATTTGCAGCAACCATGCTTGTATGAATGTGGAACATTTATGTGCTCATCTTTTCAACAGTTTCCTTATATTGACTCACATTTAAATCAATTATGGTGAGAGTTGGTACCTGTGATTTAGATGATGAAGGGTCTCCTTGCTCCAAGGCCATGAGTGCATAGTTTCCAACTTCTTCATCTTCATCATTATCTGAATCATCCCAGTACTTGCCCTCAGCAATATAAGCTTTCCCTTGTTGCTTCTTTAGAAGAGCATCATACTTTGATTCCAATTCAAGATAGGCTTTGTCTTTCTTTGCTTTCTTAGGTTTCCTACATTCTGTAGCAAAATGGCCCAACTCATCACAGTTAAAGCATCTTATTTTTGATCTATCAACAGATCCAGTTTTGTAGCCAGTTTTGCTATCAGGAGTGTACTTCCCTTTTCCTTTCCAGCTGCTGTCTTTGTTGAAGAACTGTCCTTTGCTCTTGAAAAATCTTGGTTTCTTCACTCTAATATTAGAGAATTTTCTAGCCAAGTAAGCCATTAATTTGTCTAGCTCATCAAGCTCATCAAGAGTGTAGAACTCATCTTCTTCATCCAATTCCAGTATGACTTGCTCTTCAGTGTCATTGACTCTTTTCTCACTTGTAGAAATTGCTGGAGTTGGGGATCTTTACTCATCATTAGAAGTCTGGTCATCATTCACAATCAGTGCACTTGAGCCATCCATTACATATCCTTGACCAGCCCTTAATGACTTCTTTTGAATGATTTCAAGTTCATAAGTTTTCAGAACCCCATAGAGCACTTCCAGTGTGATTCTACTCAGATCCCTTCCTTCTCTGATTGCAGAGATCTTTTGTTCCAAATGGTTAGGGAGAGTGAGCAAGAACTTCAAATTCACTTCTTCAACATCATAAAATTTATCATGAAGCTGCAAGTCATTTATCAACTTATTAAACCTTTCGAACACATCAGTAATACCCTCCTTTGGTTTAGCCATAAAACCCTCATACTGAGAAATCAATATCCTTCTTTGATTTGACCTAACCTCCTCAGTTCCTTCACAAAGTATTTCAATCTTTTCCCAGATCTGTTTAGCAGTGTCACAGTTGACAATGTTATTATACATTACATTGTCAAGTGACTCAATTAGTATCAGTTGCAAAGCACTGTGTAGGGAAACTTTCTCTCTTTCAGGTTCAGTATACTCAGAAGGATCCTTGGGAGCATAATGAGCTGGAATAACCATATCTCCATCTGTGGTTTCCTCAACTCTAACTACAGGAGTGAAGGGCCCATTCTTGAGGATACCAATATAGAGATGGTTGGCCATTCTTATAAACAGCAACATTTTCTTTTTCCATAAAGTGTAATTGGCCTTATCAAAGGGAGGAATCTTGATACTACTGATTTTCTGTGTATTCATTTTTCCAAGATCTAATCTGTTTACTTTCAGATTTTGCTCTGATACCACTTGTTAGGTATGAATACAACACAAAGGGGGGGGGGTGAATGTGTTTTGGCTTAAATGTTTTATTTTCGATCGACTTAGGCTTTAGCAGTTGGTTGTTGTTAATGATTTAGTAGAATGGATGTTAAACATAAATAGCTGTGCAAATATGTAAAACAAAGATCTTCAAAACTCACTTAATTTTATATTAAAAATCAAGCAGTGTTTTGCTACAAAATCTCTAAGTTCTTGTTTTAGAACTTAGCTTCTTTCTTGAGAGAGAACACACATTTTTTCTAATCTGATTGTTCTTCTTAACTTAACTAGAGGACCAGTGTTAACTTTATAACTCAGTTAACTGCTGGTTTACACAGTGGATAATAAACATGCTATTAGCTTTTCTAAACTGTCACTTGTCATTTCTATTTATAGAAAAGCAAATCTTCCATTTCTGGCTTAGCATATCTTTAGCATCCCGTGATTACTTTAATCTTCTCTGTCAGTTAATCTTTGTCGTTGATCTTGCACATCTCTCAAGCTGCTTTTTATAGACTTGTCAATCCAGCTGTGTGAATTGTTTGTTGATTTGCAACCTTGGATATTGAACTGTTCTGCAATTCTGTACTTAGAGAAATTTCTTCACTTCGAGATCTCCAGTTAAGCTGTAATGAACTCGACATCTCGATAGGCATGTTGGCTTGTCGATATCTCTGAAACTTTATTATTGCCTAGACTTATCGACAACTCTGAGTTCTCTAGTGAATTTTGGTTTATCGATAACTCAGAGTTCTCTAATGGACTTTGGCTTATCGATAACTCAGAGTTCTCTAATGGATGTATACTTGTCGATATCTCTGAGTTCTCGACAGACAATTCCTGAGTTCTCTACACCCGGTGGATGTTTCTTATCCGTCGAGTAGTGATGGTTTATCCGTCGAGTAGACATTCCTCATCCGTCAAGTATATATTGCTCATCCGTCGGGTAGATGTTACTCATCCGTCGGTACTCTCTGGAGTTTAAATGACTTCTCGATAAGTTATTCTGGAGTTCTCAAATGATTTCTCTATAACACTATTTCTGTGACTTGTAGAGATCTTGACTTAGAATGTTTTACACCAAACAGATTTATTCAACTCCAAGCTTCTTCATAATTCTTCTGAGGCATGATCTTCTTGATCTTCTTCCAGATAGAATTCTTAGGCTTGACACTGCTTAGAGAAAAATGCTCCAGTCTGCTCCATTTACATTTTACAGACATTAAGTGTTACAAGTATGGATTACAGATTAAGGTTACAATACAACTAATCTTAGGGTTGTCAGTATAACTTAGTCTTGTTATGATACAGGCATGTCTTGCACAACAATCTACCCCAATTTTTGAGAAGATTGCTTATCACAAATTCATGCCTGTTAACAAGACTAACCCCAAGTTAAGGAATGAAAATAAAATGATACAAAAGCTGATACAACAATTATACATTGGACAGTTTACAATAATTAAGTAAAGACTGAGCTGTCTGATTCTTTCTCAATTATGTTCTTAATTTGCACAAGTATTTCTATTTCTTCTAGGATGGGGGTGTCAGCTAGAGCCTCTATTAGTTTCAGCAAATCTGGCTTAGGATATCTAGCTAACATCCTTATCCTGTAACTTGACAAAGAACCAACTTTTATATTCAGAAATCTTCCATCCTTTGATATTCTGCTCTTGCCTGATGTTGATGATATTATTACCTCCAGTAATCTTTGACATTCTTCTGAGGCATAATTCTTTGACATCATCTGTTATATATTACAACCTCTTCTTCCAATTTTCCATTGAGAAAAGCACTTTTCACATCCATTTGAAAGACTTTAAAATTTTTGTGAGCAGCATAAGCCAAAAAGATTCTTATGGCTTCCAATCTAGAAACTGGTGCAAATATTTCATCATAATCAATACCCTCCTGTTGAGAGTAGCCTTTAGCAACCAGCCTTGCTGTGTTCCTTGTAATTATGCCATCACTGTCAGTTTTGTTTTCGAACACCCATTTTGTGCCAACAACTGATCTGTTCTTTGGTCTTGGCACTAAGGTCCAGACTTTATTTCTTTCAAATTCATTTAACTCTTTCTGCATTGCTTGCACCCAATCTGCATCTTGAAGAGCTTCTTCCACTTTCTTTGGTTCAGTCTGAGATAGAAAAGAGTGATAGAGACATTCTGTAATATCCCATATTTTCAAATCTTATTATTATTATTATTATTTGGAATTATTTATGTGATTTTATGTGAATTTTGGTGAATTATCTGGTAATTGAAGTTGATGTTTTGGATGTTTATATATGATATTCTTTGAGTATGTTAATTTTTATATGTCCAGAATAAAATATAGATAATTAAGGTATTTTTCTGGTAATTTTTTTATTGTTATATAATTTTATAATGATTTATGTATTATTAATTATTTTTTGAATAATTACAAAATTATTTTATAAAGCCGGGAATCGTCCGACTTCAACTGTTTTTGTGTTTTTACAACCCGAAACTCTTCCGAAAACTCCTTCCTAACCCAATCTGGTAATTCCGGATATTTTCCGTGTTTTGACTTTTTCGATCCGGATTACGGTTTGACTCGTGGGCGGTTCGACGCAAGATTTTCGGTATGATAACCATTTCGATAAATCAATAAAACCCGTATTCTCGAGAGACGGGATATTTTTACATTATTTTCGTATATGGTGTTTTATGAAAAGCTCGGTTTTGATAATTATCCATATCGGGTATTAAATTGTATCATTTTTATAGTTACTTAGCGGCTAAGTAATCTATTTTTGGATCGTTTTGCAGTTACTTAGCGGCTAAATAACAAATTTATCGATCCAATATGATCCAATGCATACCAATATTCTATAAGTATAAATAGCTTTTTATTTATTATTAATTACTATTAAAAATCAGATTTTTATTTTATTTTTCAGAAATATCATAAAATCCTCTAATATTTGTTCTTCATGTTCTTGAGAATCAATCTGGAATTTGAAGATGATTCTGCCCTCTGATTTTGGCGTTCAAGTAGCCGTTTTGAAGCCCTCAACATCCTCTTTCCTATTTGATCATCGAAATCAACCGAGGCTTGGTAATCCTAAAATTCAATTTTAGGGTTCTTGGTCGAAAATTGGGGGTTAGATTTCTGGACTGTTTTGGATGTTTTTATTAATGTTAATTGCTTTTCCATGATTCGTAAGATCGATTTATGCTTTTATTTGATTTGTTTTAGTCCAGGAGATGTTCAATCGAGTTTGTGGTTTTTAAGGTTTTTATTTCTTCGATTTGTGGGTTAATCATAATAGCTGGATTAATTTTGATCATGAATATTGATTCTAGATGTCAGGAGCTTTAATTTAAGATATAACTCGATGTTTTTGGTTGAGTTTTGAATGAATCGGATGGTTGATCGGATTTTGCTCGAGCTCGCCGGAAAACATAGTTGTTTTGACCGGTGTTTGGATTCTGGCGAGCTAACGTTGATGCAGTGTTGATGATTAAGGTTCTGGGATCGAAAGGAACATGTTACAGGAGAAATCGAGCTTATTCTGTGCGATTTTGGCCCCGATTGGGGACTCGCCGGACTCCGGCGAAGTCGCCGGTTTCTGGGCTCAAACCCAGTTTCTGGTGGAGCTTCAACCCGGATCCGGCCTGTTCTTCGTGGCCCATTTCAGTTAATTTTCCTACCCGGTTTTGATCTTTCCAAACCAGTATTTCAGTTCTAGACATGTTTCTGGAATTCTTTTTAAAATTTAATTCAAAATTCCAATTTTGTTTTTTTTTTAAAAAAAAACATTTCTTTTAGATTTCAAAAATCATTTAGTTAATATTTTTAAATCCTAATAATTATTTACTTAATTATTTTAAATTTCAAAAATTATTTCTTTTATTATTTTCAAAAATCTATATTTGTTTTAATTATTTATAATTTATTTTAATTGATTATTTATGGATTTAATTAATTGATTAATTTATTTAATCAACTAATTTTATTTATAAATAGTTAAATAAAATATAATTATTTATAATTAATTCAAATAATTCCAAAAACAATTGTTTTTAAGTTTTAAAAATTATATTTTGGTATTTAAAAATCAATTAATATTATTATTAATTGAATTATTCCTAATTATTCGAATTTTATTCATTGAAAATATACCGTTCGTCCGTTTAATATAAAACGAACGCGTACAGACTCAGAAAAATATTCTGCTTTCAATAAAAATACTTTCGAGACCCAAATTCTTTTGTTTCGAAGGTCGCTTGTTTTACGAATCATTCTGAGTCGATTTTGATCGATAAATCATATTTTTGACCCAATTTCTGTTCTAAGCGTATCAAGTCGACCCTTTTGATGAACCGAATCATGTGTTATATGAATTATGTGATACGTGGATTATGTACTTACGTGTTATATGAATTACGTGTGTACGTGGGTCAATGGTCTTGTGTTTGATTGTCATCTTTATGTGTGGGTTATCGTATGGGTAGACGATAGGCTTTTGACGCACAGTTCGTCAAATAATTATCGTTTAGACAATTAAATTTGTATCTTTTAATTATAGATGCGAGTCTTTCAAGACGATCAGAACCAGAGGGCATGGATGAAGACTAGAGTTGAACAGTGTGGAATATTGGGTTGCAGCACTGCATGAGCAGCATGCCAAAGGATTACTAGAATAAAGACGGTGATGTTTTGAGACAGAAGGTCAGAATAGATGCGTCATTGCGAGTGTGACTAACTGCTAAAAACCCAAAGGCAAGTATCCATATCATCACTTATCGTCCAAGTGATATATATTTTAAATCTTCTTATGCAAATATTACTTTCCCTATTCTCAGTTTAAAATAGATAAATGTTTTACATATCGCAGAATTAAAATGCTTATCATGCAAGTACCCTCTGCTATTCTATGTTCAGAATAGTTAAATGTTTTACTTATCAAATTACTGGATTTATAAATATTTTGGATTTTGAGAAAAATGACGTTGTTTTGGTTTTCATGCCCAAGTAAATGGGCGAATAAAAGTTTTTAAGGGTGTCGAGTATTATGACCCCTCTCAATAAAACGTTTTAAGATTGGATGGTTGCGTAAGAGGCCACGGCGGCGGTCCAGCAGAGAGTTAGGTATTATACATGATATAATACCAATAGGCCAATATGTGCCTTAGGTGCCCCCATTTGTTTAGTTGGATATGCATAGGCATACCGGTGTTGCTCTACGGCTGATCACCGGCGGCAACACACCGTCGTCCGAGGATTCCAATCTAAATTATTATATTATTTTTGATAATCTTATAAAAAATATTTTATCAACTGTTTTGGTTTTGAATAAAGGTGGAATACAGTTTTGATCTGGTTGCTGATTGATGTTGATATTTAAGTTGTTGTTAAATATCAAATATGGTATTAATACAGATGATTGATGTTGACTTCCATATTTTAGCGCGGGTAGGTTGTGAGCATCAAAGTTCGTAATGATATCTAATTTGATATGACAGCAAACTAAGTATTAATTTCAAGAGTTCGGTTTTGAGTAAAGTTTATGATTCAATCCATAATCATTGTTTCTTGTTATTATTGTTTATGATATTTCCGTAAACACTGTTTTGCGAGTTTGATTCTCGTCAAGATTCAAAGTATTGCTGAAGCATTTCGCTCAAAAATATCAAAATGGTTTTGAATACAATTAAGGAATCAATTATGGGATTCCTCAACTAAAACTTTATGATTCACCAATTATAATTTTAAATGTTCTGCTCTAATGTAGATATCGGTTTTATATCAAAATGACCCTATATAATGATCTTGCTGAGCATTTCTTTCGCTCATACTTGCCTGTTTTCAAATTTAACCTCCAGCAAGGATTAGCTTACGCTGTTTAGCTGCGAAATTCGAGGAAGCAAAGAAAAAGCTCTTGGAGGGTGGTTGGTCCAAGGTTTGCAGGCTAGTGTAAGTTTTATTGTGTAAAGTTATTTATATTATGTTATATTTTATAGTTGTATATTTTAATTGGGCCTAGTATACTTCATTTCGAAGTATACTAGGGGGTTTAGCTTTGAGATTGAGAATTATTGAAAAGAGTTTCAAAAGAAAGTGAAAAATTTATTTGTAAAATTTGGATATCTTGTTTCTAGAACTGTAACCTTAAAAGATCTTGGATTAGTTGGGGTTATTTATGATAAATATCTTTCGCTGGTATTTAATTATTGATTAAACAGGTTGATTTAGATTGAGGTTTCATGGTGACGACCAAATCCTCTGACCCCGGATTTGGGGGCGTTACACATTCATTTGATGTTGCAGTTCTAGTTCTGACACCTGCTTCAGGATCTCCAATTATTAAGTCAGGTGTATGTGATTTGGTCCACTTCCTTGCAGATGGAAGTTGATTTCTAGAACTGGATCCTCCCCCATGATCCATGTTATCTTCATCAACATTTTCTGATGCTCCCCATGTAGTTATGCTCTCTGACGATTCAGTATTCGAGTTGGATCCATCAGGATTTGAAGTATCAGAGTTTCCAAAATTATTAGAACTTGGCTCATCAAAACTTGATGAATCAGAACTTGAAGAGCCAGTGACAGGTTCAGATGCTTCTTGAGAGTCTTGAGTTGTGGTAGGATCTTCAGCTTGCTCCCCCTGGACAGATGCATTTTCCTTTGGATTTGTTACCACAGTTTCAATGACATCAGAACTTAACCCATCAGAACTTACATGATCAGAGTTTAAGTCATCAGAATGTACAGAATCAGAATTTAAATCCTCATTTTCAAATCTCAGCTGATCATGATCATTGAAATTTTCAAGTCCCGTAATCTTCTTATCATTAAAAGATACATTGATAGATTCCATGACAACCCTTATTCTTAGATTGTAGACTCTAAAGGCTTTTGTGGAAAGTGGATATCCAACAAAAATTCCTTCATTAGCTTTTAGATCAAATTTTGACAGTTGTTCAGGATGAGTCTTAATAACAAAACACTTACATCCAAATACATGAAAATATTTCAGATTTGGCTTCTTTTTCTTCACCATCTCATATGGTGTTTTTCCATGCTTGTTTATGAGTGTAGCATTTTGTGTAAAACAAGCAGTCTACACAGCTTCAGCCCAAATGTAGGTTGGTAGCTTTGCTTCATCAAGCATTGTTCGTGCAGCTTCAATGAGAGTCCTATTTTTTCTTTCTACAACTCCATTTTGTTGTGGAGTTCCAGGTACATAAAATTCATGTTTGATTCAATGCTCTTTGCAGAACTCTTCCATGATTGAATTCTTGAACTCAGTTCGATTATCACTTCTTATTATTTTAACAGAATCTTTGACCAACTTATCCAGCGGTCTGACATGATCAGTTAGAGTGGATGCAGTTTCGTTCTTCTTGTGTAAGAAATACACCCAAGTGTATCTTGTGAACTCATCCACTATAACCATAGCATATTTCTTATTTGAAATAGACATGACATTGAATGGACCAAATAGATCAACATACAGTAGGTGATAAGGCTCAAGAATTGAGGATTCGGTTTTGCTCTTGGATGAAGATTTTCTTTGTTTTGCCTTTTGACATGAATCACAGAGGCCATCAGGAGAAAATACTGATTTTGGCAGTCCTCTCACAAGATCTTTCTTTACTAGCTCATTTATGTTGTTGAAATTTAAATGAGAGAGTTTTTTGTGCCAATTCCATCTTTCTTCAATTGATGCTCTACTCAATAGACAGATTGCACAACCATCAGAACTTGTTGAAAGCCTAGCTTCATAAATATTACCATGCCTGTAACCTTTTAGAACCACTTTGCCTGTAGAATTGCTTACAACTTCACAGTGTTCTTCAAAGAAAACCACATGATATCCTCTGTCACAGATTTGACTTACACTTAGCAGATTATGTTTAAGTCCTGAGACAAGAGCTACTGTTTCAATGATGACATTCCCAAGATTTATATTTCCATATCCCAGAGTTTTTCCCATGTTTCCATCTCCATAAGAAACTCCTGGGCCAGCTTTCTCCATAAAGTCTGATAGCAGGGCTTTATTTCCAGTCATATGTCCTGAACATCCACTGTCCAGCACTAGGATATTTTTCCTGTTGCCCTGCAATCACAAAGACCACTACTGGTTAATTTTAAGGACCCAGACTTGCTTGGATCCTTTGGCCTTTTAAGTTTGTTAGCATTTATATCGGATTTAATTTCAGAGTTTATGCTAACATCCTGTTTATCAGAGTTTATATCAGACTTTGCATCAGACTTTACACTAGAAGGAATAATACTAACTTTCTTTAAAGAAGGTTTTATTTGATAATAATCATAGTACAAACTATGATATTCCTTACAAGTATAAATGGAATGCCATAAACTACAATAATGAAAACAAGGATTTTACGGTTTAAACCTAACAGATTGACTCTTAACTCCTGATCTAGGAGGCAAAAAGTTTATATCTTTATTCTTCCTGCAAAAAGAAGCAAGATGGTTAGAGTTTCCACAGTTATAACATTTCTTTCTAGGAGCATTAGGAACAGACATATATTGCTTTTGTTCACACCTTCCTTTCCATTCCTTTTTTTCATAGCTTCCTTTAACTTGTTGACATTCCTAATCTCTTTCAGCTAATGATTAAGCTGCTTCTTTATCATTAAGACTATGTTTACTTCAGCTGGTTTATCCTGTTCTAACTTGTCAGAAGTTGACTTTTCCTTAACTCCTGTTATAGACTCTTTCATCTTTTCAGAATCAGACTTTATAGTTTTTGCTACAGACTTAACAGGATTTACCTTTGGCTTAGCAATCTGTTTAACAATAATTTGCTCAATTTGTTTAGTTCCTTTTTCACTTTTATCATCTCCATAACCTAATCCCTCTTTCCAGTTTCCACTACTTAATAAATTCTGAGTTGATCTGCCAGAGTTAGTCCAAGTTTTGATAATCTCTCTTTCTTTTTCTAAGTCAGCTTTTAGAGATTCATTCAATTTTAACACTTCATCTCTAACATATAAAGCATCATCTTTTTCTTTCTTAGTTTGATGAAGAACAACTAACTCCTTTTCTAAATAATCATTTCTCTTTTTATAAGCAGAATTTTCAGATGTTAATCTTTCACATGTTAAAGTCTGATCTCTATAACTAATAAACATGGTTTTAAGATATAATCTCAACTCAGTAATATCATCAGTATAAAAAGCATAAGTTGTTTGAGGTAACTTTAATTCAACAGTTTCAGGACTGCCATCAGCATCTGCCATCAAGGTATAGTTCACCTCATGTTCAGAATCTGAAGTGTCTGTCCAGCTTTTCTTCTTTGTGACAAGTGCCTTGCCTTTGTCACTTTTTCCTTTCTTGCAGTCAGGAGATATGTGGGCTCCTTCACCACAGTTGTAGCATTTGACATTTGAGTTGTCTCCTCTGCCAGACTTTCCTTTACCTTCGAACTTTCTGAACCCTTTCTTATCAGAACTTTCACTTTTCCTGGAAAACTACTTGCCTTTTCTGAATTTCCTGTAGGCTATCTTTGTGATACCCTTCACCATAAGAGCACACAGTTTCATCATCTCTTCATCAACATCCATTTCAGGTAAACTTTCAGTTTCTCAATCATCATCATCAGAATATGATGACTCTGAATCAGACTTTATGATGAGAGCCTTTCCTTTGCCCCTTTTTGAGGCAGCCATTTTAGGAGATTTTTCTTCATCCTTAAGAGCAACTGTCCTTGACTTTCTTCCATGCCTCTTGCTCCTTTGATCCATATCAAGTTCATAAGTCTTAAGCATATCATAAATTTCATCAAGAGTAGTTTCAGTAAGGTCATAGTTGTCTCTTATGGTTGTAGACTTCAAATCCCAATTTTTAGGAAGAGCTAAAAGGAATTTTAGATTTGAATCTTCAAGATCATATTCCTTGTCCACTAGTGACAGATCATTCAAGAGTTTGATAAACCTGTCATATAATTCAGTTAATGACTCATCAGCTTTTGAGTCAAAGTACTCATACTCTTGAGTGAGTATAGTCCTATTCTTCTTGATTGCATCAGTTCCCTGACATCCTGTCTCCAAAGCATCCCATATCTCCTTTGCAGGCTTGCAATGTATTAACCTGTTTGACATGACATTATCAATGGAACTATGCAGCAAATGTCTTACCTTTGCATCCTTGGCAATAGATGAGATGTCTTCAGCTGTGTACTCACCTTTCTCCTTTGGTATGCTCTTTGCTGGTTGATCAACAACTACAATAGAGAGCTTGGTAGGCTTATGTGGTCCTTCATTAATTCTGTCAAGGTATTCTGGATCTGTAGCTTCCAGAAACATAGCCATCTTCACTTTCCATATGGGATACTCAGAAGGTCTCAGTATGGGAACCCTAATAGTCTCATATCGACTGTGGGTTTGAGTCTTTTGAATTTCTTAAGTTTTGGTGGGCTTGGTTGGAGTTTATGCTTCTTCAGACATGATTGTTTCGATCTTTATTGTATGTGTGTTAACAGGTAAGCACTGATACCAATTTTTAGGTCACACAACGCTGTAGAAGAGGGTTGAATACAGTGTTAATACAATCAAATCGATTTAACACAAGTATGTAACAAAGATCAAGTATAATGAATAAACTCTGCTACAATAAGAACTGTTGTTCTCTCTCAGTGATGAACAAATATCACTAAGAGCTGCTAGGTTATAATGTATAATCTTCTCGATAATGATAACACATATAGTGTAAACCATAAGTCTGTGTTTATGTTAGATATATTTATGATGTCATGTCTAATAATGATTTGTGTTTAGTTTTCAGATCTTGACTAACAGGATAAATCAGGACTTAACTGGAAATCAGTACTTATACTGAAGTCAGAACTTAAGATATCAGAACTTAAGTTATCAGAACTTAAGTTATCAGAACTTAAGATATGAGAAGATATTCATCAGGAGATAATATCAGGACTTAAGAAGACTTTCAGATAAGGAAGGCGGCTGATTGAAGGGAAAGAAGATCAAGACTAAAACAAGAAGAGATATGCATGAAGAAGAATTCTATGAAGAATAGAAGACTTGGAGGAAAAGATAACTAATTGATATATTTTAGGATACAGAATTATATTCGATATCAATTAGAGATTATCTTGTAACTGTGTGGTATATAAACACAACATAGGGTTTACACTAGAAGTGTTATCATTATCAAGAATATTATTCATTGTAACCCTAGCAGCTCTCGTGATATTTGTTCATCACTGAGAGAGAACGGTTCCATTGCAATACTGTTTTATTAATAAGATTATTCTTTGTTACATACCTGTGTTCTTAATTCAATTTGATTGTATTATACATTGTATTCAGCCCCATTCTACAGTGTGTGTAACCTAACAAGTGGTATAAGAGCATATATGTTAACACACATATAGTAAAGATCTAAAACAATCATGTCTGAAAATGAAAAAACTCCAACCAAGTCCACCAAAACTGAAGAAACTACAAAGACTTAAATCCACAGTTGATATGAGACTATAAGGGTTCCTATGCTGAGACTTTCTGAGTATCCTATATGGAAAGTAAAGATGGCTATGTTTCTGGAAGCTACAGATCCAAAATACCTTGACAGAATTTATGAAGGACCACATAAGCCAACCAAGCTCTCTGTTGTAGTTGCAGATCAGCCAGTAAAGACCATACCAAAGGAGAAAAGTGAGTATACAGCTGAAGATATCTCATCTATTGCCAAGGATGCAAAGGTAAGGCATTTACTGCATAGTACCATTGATAATGTCATGTCAAACAGGGTAATTAACTACAAGACTGCAAAGGAGATATGGGATGCCTTGGAGACAAGATGCCAGGTAACTGATGCAATTAAGAAGAACAGGAGGACTATACTCACTCAAGAGTATGAGCACTTTGACTCAAAACCTGATGAGTCATTAACTGGTTTATATGACAGGTTTGTCAAACTCTTAAATGATCTGTCACTAGTGGACAAGGAATATGATCTTGAAGATTCAAATCTAAAATTCATGTTAGCTCTTCCTGAAAGTTGGGATTTGAAGTCTACTACTATAAGAGACAACTATGCTCTTGATGAAACTACTCTTGATGAAATTTATGGTATGTTCAAGACTCATGAACTTGAGATGGATCAAAGAAGCAAGAGGCATGGGAGAAAGTCAAGGACAGTTGCTCTTAAGGCTGAGAAGGAATTCCCCAAAGTGGTTGTCTCAAAGAAAGGCAAAGGAAAGGCTCTCATCACAAAGACTGATTCAGATTCATCAAGTTCTGATAATGATGAGGATTCAGAAACTGAAAGTCTATCTGAGATGGATGTTGATGAAGAGATGATGAAATTATGTGCTCTTATGGTGAAGGGTATCACAAAGATAGCCTACAGGAAATTCAGAAAGGGAAAGAAGGTTTCCAGGAAAAGTGGAAGTTCTGATAAGAAGAGTTTCAGAAAATCTGAAGGCAAAGAAGGAAAGTTTGACAGAGGAGACTACTCAAATGTTAAATGCTACAATTGTGGTGAAAGAGGCCACATATCTCCTGACTGCAAGAAAGGAAAGAGAGACAAAGGCAAGGCCCATGTCATAAAGAAGAAAAGTTGGACATACACTTCAGATTCTGAAGATGAGGTGAGCTATGCCTTGATGGCAAATGCTGATAGCAGTTATGATGCTGCTGAGTTAAAGGTACCTCAAACAACTTATGCTTATAACTGAGTTGAGATCTTATCTTAAAACCATATTCATTAGCTATAGAGATCAGACTTTAACATGTGATAGGTTAACTTCTGGAAATCTGGCTTTTAAGAAAAGGAATGACTATTTAGAAAAAGAGTAAGTTATGTTCCATCAAACTCAGAAAGAAAGAGATGATGCTTTTTATGTTAGAGATGAAGTGTTAAAATTGAATCAATCTCTAAAAACTGAGTTAGAAAAGGAAAGAGAGATTATCAACACTTGGACTAACTCTGGCAGAACAACTCAGAATTTGCTAAGTAGTGGAAACTGGAAATAGGGCTTAGGTTATGGAGATGATAAAAGTGAAATAATAACTGAACAAATTAAGCCAATTATTGTTAAACAGAATACTAAGCCAAAGGTAAATCCTGTTAAGTTTGTAGCTAAAACTGCAAAGTCTAATTTTGAAAAGATGAAAGATATTGATACAGAAGTTCAGGCAGAGTCAACTTCTGATAAATTAAAACAGGATAAACTAGCTGAAGTTAAGATATGCTTAATGACAAAGAAGCAGCTTAAGTATAAGCTAAAAGAGATTAAGAATGTAAACAAGGTAAAGCCACCTAGGAAAAATAGGAATGGAAAGGAAGGTGTGAATAAAAGCAATAATTATAAGTCTGTTCCTAATGCTCCTACAAAGAAATGCAATAACTGTGGAAACACTAACCATCTTGCTTCTTTTTGCAGGAAGAATAAGGATATAAACTCTTTACCTCCTAAATCAGGAGTTAAGAGTCAGATTGTTAGGTTTAAACCACAAAATCCTTGTTTTCATTGTGGTAGTTTATGGCATTCCATTTATACTTGTAAGGAATATCATAGTTTGTACTATGATTATTATCAAATAAAACCTTGTTTAAAGAAAGTTAGCATTATTCCTTCTAGAGTAAGTTCTGATGCAAAGTCTGATACTGTAAAATCTGATATGAAAAATGTTAGCATAAACTCTGAAGTTAAATCCGCTGCAAATGCTAACAAACTTAATAAGGCCAAAGGATCCAAGCAAGTCTGGGTCCTTAAAACTAATCATTAGTGGTTTTTGTGATTGCAGGGCAACATGAAAAATATCCTAGTTCTGAACAGTGGATGTTCAGGACATATGACTGGAAATAAAGCCCTGATATCAGACTTTGTGGAGAAAGCTGGCCCAGGAGTTTCTTATGGAGATGGCAACATGGGAAAAACTCTGGGATATGGAAATATCAATCTTGGGAATGTCATCATGGAAAAAGTAGCTCTAGTCTCAGGACTTAAACACAATCTGCTGAGTGTTAGTCAAATCTGTGACAGAGGTTATCATGTGGATTTCTTTGAAGAACACTGTGAAGTTGTAAGCAAATCTACAGGCAAAGTTGTTCTGAAGGGATACAGGCATGGTAACATTTATGAAGCCAAGCTTTCAACAAGTTCTGATGGTTCTGCAATCTGTCTGTTAAGCAGAGCATCAATTGAAGAAAGCTGGGATTCGCACAAGAAACTCTCTCATTTAAATTTTAACAATATAAATGAACTAGTCAAGAAAGATCTTGTGAGAGGACTGCAAAATCAGTATTTGCTCCTGATGGCCTTTGTGATTCATGTCAAAAGGCAAAACAAAGAAAATCTTCATTCAAGAGCAAGAATGAATCTTCAATTCTTGAGCCTTATCACCTACTACATGTTGATCTATTTGGTCCAGTGAATGTCATGTCTATTGTAAAGAAGAAATATGATATGGTCATAGTAGATGAGTTTACCAGATACATGGGTGTATTTCTTGCACACAAAAAGTGAAACGGCATCTATCTTGATTGATCATGTCAAACAACTGGATAAATTGGTCAAAGACTCTGTGAAAATCATAAGAAGTGATAATGGCACTAAGTTCAAGAATTTGATCATGGAAGAGTTCTGCAAAGACCATGGAATAAAGTAGGAATTCTCTGCTCCTGGAACTCCACAGCAAAATGGAGTTGTTGAAAGAAAGAATAGAACTCTTATTGAAGCTGCAAGAACTATTCTTGATGAAGCAAAGTTACCAACCTACTTTTGGGCTGAAGCTGTGCAGACTACTTGTTTTACTCAGAATGCAACACTTATCAACAAGCATGGAAAGACACCATATGAGATGGTGAAGAAAAAGAATCCAAATCTGAAGTACTTTCATGTAGTTGGATGCAAGTGTTTTGTTCTTAAGACTCATCCTGAATAGCTATCCAAATTTGATCTAAAAGGTGATGAAGGAATTTTTGTTGGATATCCACTTTCCACAAAAGCCTTCAGAGTCTACAATTTAAGAACAAGGGTTGTCATGAAATCTATCAATGTCTCTTTTGATGACAAAAAGATTTCTAGACTTGAAGATTTCAATGATCATGATCAGCTAAGATTTGAGAATGAAGTTTTAAATTCCGATTCTGTAAATTCTGATAGTCTAAATCCTGATACTGCAAACTCTGATGGGTTAAACTCTGATGTTATTGAAACTGTGGTGAATACGCCAAAGGAAATTGCACCTGTGCAGGGGGAGCATATTGAAGATCCAACCACATCTCAAGAAGCATCAGAACCTAGAACAGGCTCTTCAAGTTCTGATTCATCAAGTTCTGATGGGCCAAGTTCTAATAATTATGGAAACTCAAATACTGAAGGATCCAACTCAGAGAGCATAATTTCAGGAGGAGTATTAGAAAATGTTTATGGAGACAGCATGGATCATAGGGGAGCATCCAGTTCTAGAGATCACCTTCCATCTACTAGAAAGAGGACTAAAGCACATATAACTGACTTGGTTATTGGAAATCCTGAAGCAGGTGTTAGAACTAGAACAACAACATCAAATGAATGTCTCTATCATTCTTTTCTTTCTCAGACTGAACCAAAGAAAGGGGAAGAAGCTCTTCAAGATGCTGATTGGGTGCAAGCAATGCAGGAAGAGTTAAATGAATTTGAAAGAAATAAAGTTTGAACCCTAGTGCCAAAACCAAAGAATAGATCTGATGATTGGTACAAAGTGGGTGTTCAGAAATAATATTGATAGTGATGGCATAATTACAAGAAATAAAGCTAGGCTGGTTGCAAAAAGATATTCTCAATAGGATGGAATTGATTATGATGAAACATTTGCATCAGTTGCTAGATTGGAAGCCATAAGGATATTTCTGGCTTATGATGCTCACAAAAAATGTAAAGTCTTTCAAATGGATGTAAAAAGTGCTTTTCTTAATAGAGAATTGGAAGAAGAAGTATATGTTGAACAACCTCCTGGTTTTGTAGATTCAAAATTTCCTAATCATGTCTACAGACTTGATAAAGCACTTTATGGCCTTAAGCAACTCCAAGAGCATGCTATGAGACATTAGCTCAGTTTCTTCTAGAAAGTGGATTTAACAGAGGGACTATTGACAAAACATTATTCTATCTTAACCATGGAAAGGACTTACTTTTGGTGCAGATATATGTTGATGCTATCATTTTTGGTTCTACAAATGACAGATTTTGTAAAAGGTTTGCCAAGCTAATGCAGTCAAGATATCAAATGAGTATGATGGGAGAACTTAGTTATTTTCTGGGTATTCAAGTCAAGCAGAATGAAGAAGGAACTTTTATTTGTCAATCTAAGTACACCAGAAATTTGTTGAAGAAATTTAGAATGCAAGACTGTTCAAGTGCATCCACTCCTATGGCCACTGCAATAAAATTGGATAAAGATACTGGTACATCAGTAGATATTACTGATTACAGAGGTATGATTGGATCACTACTTTATCTAACTGCAAGTAGACCAGATATTATGTATGCTACCTGTCTTTGTGCAAGATTTTAAGTAGATCCAAGAGAACCTCACTTAAAAGTTGTGAAAATAATTTTCAAGTACCTTAAGAGTACAGCTGATCTAGGATTGTGGTATCTTAGGGAATCAGACTTTAAGCTAATAGGTTAATCAGATGCAGATTTTGTAGGGTGCAAAATTGATAGGAAAAGCATAGGTGGAAGCTGCCAATTTCTTGGAGGCAGATTAGTTTCTTGGTTTAGCAAGAAACAAAAGTCAATTTCCACATCAACTGTAGAGGCAGAGTACATTACTGCAGGAAGCTGTTGTGCACAAATTCTTTGGATGAAGAATCAGTTACTGGATTATGGGTTAACATATTCTAAAATACCCATTTACTGTGATAATCAAAGTGCTATTGCTATGACAGGTAATCCAGTTCAGCACTCAATGACAAAGCACATCAGCATTAGGTACCACTTCATAAGGGAATATGTGATGGAAGGTACAGTGGAATTGCATTTTGCTCCAACAGATCAACAACTAGCAGATATCTTCATAAAACCACTGTGTGAAGCTACTTTTACAAGATTGGTAAATGAACTTGGAATGGTTTCAGGTTTTTTCTCTAAATTTGTTTAGTTTATGTTCTGATACATCAGACCTTATGATCAGTATTTACATATATTACTATCTTTATGTAATTTATACTTAAATTTAAATTTACCTAAGTGCTGATTGTTGTCTGATATGAATTTCTAAACTCTGATAGTGATATGAATGTTTCTGTGACTATTCAATCCATTGAGGATAACTGTGCTAGATGCTGACCTAGTAGTCTCTAATATACTAAAGATCCCATGTTTGAAGTAATTGTTTATGTGGAAATCTTTTAACACAAGCAAATTCTGATATTGAGCTTGGTTAGGTTTACTTTGTATATCTTATTACTAAGTCAAAAACTAGAATAGTGCTTCTTATCTGTTAAGTTCTGATGTTGGTAAATCTTATGGATGTACTAAGTACTGATAAGCCTCACTTATCAAAAGAAAAAGTAAAGAAAAGAAATAAATATCAGGTACTCCTTTGAGATCTAGAGAAAAATGAATGTGGAAGGGAAGACCCAAGTGCATTGCTGGTATTAAGTAATATGCATTAGAAAAGCAAAATTAAATTTTCTTGGTTACTTTTCACATTCTCTGATTACTGGAGAAATACTCTGATAATAGTATAAATTCTGATAAGCAGTTGTGACTCACTTACACTGAGAAGCTCCTGTGAAAAAGAATATCAAAAGATGCATAAAATGAGCACAAAACAGTTGAGGTGGACTCATGCATGAACTCATTCTGTAGTGGACTTCAGACTAATGACAGATTTTGAGCAAAGTTCTTAGTTATGCCTTATTTCTAAGATGTACTGAAGTGAATCAGAATTTACTTTTTGTCTAATATTGAGCTTAATGCACACACTTACACTCCATATAAATGATGAAAATTACTATGGTGATCAATGTTGTTTTAGATGAACAGTTTAAGTGTCAGTTGCATAAATTCTGAGGACAAGTTCTGATGGAAGTTATGATGATTAAGTTCTGTTGAAACTATATCAGTATTTGTGTGAAGAATTACAGAAATAAACATTCACTTTTTGAGTGAAGAAGCCATATTCTGATGACTTTTAAGTTCTGATAAAAATCACGTTATGATACTGACGTGGCATTATTTATTTCCTTGATTTATTTTTGGTCAATACTTGAATGGTTTTATTTTATCAGAATATTGGTTTAAGTGAGATAAAGATAGTCATAATTACTTGTTTAGTGGGAACAGTTTTTTTTATTGAAAAACTGCATGTGCATAGTAATCATTACTTATTTCCCGTGCCCATTAACTATTGTCTTAACTACTGAATGGCTAACAGGTGTAAAGACTGTTCCAATTCGTCTTAACTGTTGTCAAGTGGCGTGTATAAGTAAAAGAGAGAAAAGATTTTAAATCTTTTATCTACTTTTGTATTCAATACTCTCTCTCTTTTCTCTTATTCTCTCTATATTCACTAACGGTTTTTACACATACATTTTACGAAACACCTTTCAGGCATTCTTATTTCTCACTTCTTTTTCAATGGCACCCAAGGATCTAATCTTTAATGGAGCAAAGTCCATCCCTAACAACTACACTATCATTCTAACCAAGAGTGACACTCCGTCGGAACTTCATTTTGTTCAGGACTTCTTGGCTCATAGTGAAATAGGGTTCACTTTGACGCAGCCATCCACTTTATCTGGAACTCATGTTCTGACGTTCTGGCGAACGGGACTTTATGATGATGGTGGTAAGGATGGGACTCCAAGCATCATTTTTACAGCAAAGGAGGTGGAGTACGTTGTTACTCCGGCAACAGTCAGGAAAGCTCTACATTTACCTGAGAACTGCCAGTTCATTTCTGCTGTTGAGGAGCCATTGCTACAGCAAATGATGGCTAATTTAGGGTATGAGGAGAGATTGGCAAAGTTGGGCCAACTTAAACGCCCACATATTCGAAGAGAATGGAGCTTTTTCTTCGATTGCATCACCAAGGCGTTCGCAAACAAATACTCAAATTTTGACGCCATTCCGATTCTGACTCAACAAATTGGGTATGCTCTCCTAAACCAGTCTCACTTTGATTATGCCAAGACTGTGTTATGTTTTATAGGAGATAGAATGAAAGAGGACAGGAATGTAGTTTATTTTTCTAGGTTCTGTCAGTTAATTTACAGTTATTGTACATCAGATGAACCACAACTAGCAAGTGAACACATAGAACCTTTTAGGTTAGCAAAAAGGGCTTTTATTGACCTTTTAACTGCTGATAACAAAAAGAAAGTTATGAGGCCTCTTAGAATTCCTTTAGCAGTAAAGCAAGCCCTTGTAAATGCTGATGCTGCTACTTACTCTCTATTATTTCCTGATGTTCCACAATAACAAAAACCACAACCACAACAGCCATCAGAACCTACTACTGCCACTCAACAAACACACACATCAGAACATACCAACCATCCATCAGCACATAATTAAGTGAATCCTTCTTTTTCTAGAGCAAAGAGGACTAAGACAATACCTCAGGCACAACAGAAAAGAAGGAAGATGATTTTAAGAGATGAGTCTGATGATGAGGTACAGGTTCAACCATCAGAACCTGTTGTTGAAGTAGCTGAGAAGGTCTCTTCTCAGACAGCTCAAGAAACTGGGAGTTCTAGGCCCCTAAAAAGGCTTAGAAAGCTAAACTCTGATGATCAAGCTCCCAGAGTATCTCCACCAGCTAAGAGACTTAAAAAGCAAAGAGCAAGAAGGTTTGTAGAAGAATCAGCCTCTGAAGAAGGAATGGAAGCAGCAGCTGTGGAAGGGGGTCAGGAATCTCTGATCCCACAAGAACCTACTGTAGTTGAATCTCTTCCAAGTGCTGAGCCAGAACTTCATGAAGCTAATAAATCTTCAATCCAAGAGCCAGAGACTACTTCAATGCCTACACCTCATGTGTCTCCAATAAACTCTCCAGTACATGCTGAAAACCCAGGCACAAGTACTGAAATTGATATCAACAACTTGGATGTGCCTTTGGTCTTGTATCTGGAAGCTTCATCTACTTCACATCTTTCTCAGCACACTCCACCAACCATTCCATTGATAGATGCTGATGTCCATGAAGATGAATCTTCTATTGCTTCCCATACAATCATTCTATCAAAAGATGCTGACACTGAAGATTCTGCAAGTTCTGTTGAAGAAAATAATGGTGAAGCTGCTACAAATATAAATGCTGATGCAGCTGGTCCTTCTGGACATGCACCTCCATAAATAGTTTATAAAGCTGATTTGGTTAAGAAGTTTGTGAGAAAGGATGCACCAGTTCCTTAGAGTGAAACTAACAGAGGAAGAGGATGGATCAAGGAGTGGAACAAAGTTGATTTTGTTCCTACTGTAGATGTTCTTGCAGAGCACCTGGCTAAAGCGGATGAAATGCTGATGAATGATGACTTCAAAGCACAGCTCAGAGTTACTGCATTGAGTACCAGGAACCTTCAAGGTCAACACTCAATAACTCAAGCCAAGGTGGATAAAATTCAAGATACAGTGACTAAGCAAACCATGAATGTCACATTGGACAAGAAAAGGTTTTTTAAGCCAGCCTTTGACCGCATTGAGTATATAGAGAAGACTCAAGAAAAGCAGCAAGCTCAACTATCTGATATTTTACAGAATCAAGCTGATCAACAAATCCAACTCAATGAAATCCAAAACTCTGTGGAATTGCTTGTCTCTCTGCTTCTACCGGATGATGTCAAAAAGGGGAGAAAGTAATTAAGTCCAAATGCACAACTGATCAACCACTAAAGGATAAGGATGATGATAATGAAGAATAGAGAAACTCTGAAAGGAGTAGAGGTCTAAGTCAAGGCAGGGGTTCTTTATCAAGGGAAGCCAGAACTTTAAGTCAAAGAACAAGTTCTGATACTAAAAGGATAAGTTCTGACAAACAAACTCTGAAACTTGATGAAGAGATCTCTAAAAGGTTGTTCCTAAAGGACAATCCAGGCATGGATATTGAAAGTCTGAATGAAGAAGAGATTAGACTGAAAGCTGAAAATGACAAATCTAAGTCAAAGTCTAAAACTCAACTCACAGCAAAGAAACCACCTAAGCCTAAGGGCATTGTGATCAAAGAGAGGACAAATACTGAGGCATCTAAGGCCAAGTCCAAATCACAGGTGGAAGTTGATCCTAGATTCAAGGGTAAGGCAAAAGTTGATGAATCTGTAAAGATATATATGCCAACCATGGATCTGGAAGTAAATACTGATGAAGATACAACTCTGATTTTGAAGGAGAAAAGGAATATTCAAGCAACCTTTGACAGAGCTCAAGTTGACTTGACATCAGAAGAAAAGGAAACCTCTGACATTGCTCATGTTAAACCTTCAACAGTTCTACAAACTGGGTTTACTAAAGGTCAACAATTTGCTCAACCTATGAAGACTTCAACAAATGTTTTTCAGGGTAGATTGATCCAAGGGAAGGAAGCTAGAGATAAAAAAAAGGACTGGGTAATCCTAATGAGAAAAGAATAAACAACTCTACCTCAGATCCTATATCCCTTACTGAACCAGGAGTAAGGACAACTCTAGAAAGACTAAATCAATTAGAGTCTGTACAGATGGTCTACAACTCCAAGCTGAAAGAAGATATAATGCTTTATTTTATGACAGATGGGAGAGTATTCCAGATAAGAAAGGATGCAATTCGGTTGAAGTATTATGAAGAACTGCAACATATTTTATTTCTACTTCAAGTGAAGAACAGGTCAACAGATGGTGTTTCCAGATACTTAATATTTGATATTCAGAGGCAGAAGAAACTTTACTCTGTAAAGTCTGACAGACTATACTATCCAAAGTACAGAGCTCACAATGGTGATTTAGTTGAGATGAAGCCCAATACCGCCAAGATCACTACTTTTCTGGGTATTAAGGTTGTTGAATTTAATCTGGAGTCTGACAAAGCTTATCTGATCAGACTGGATCAGGAGATAAGGAAAGCAAAGATTAATGATCTCAGGGCTGCTATCTTTCAGACAGGAGAAGATACAGTTGAACTTAAAGATGCTAAAAGGAGGATGATAAATGAACTTGAATATGCTAAGAGAACTCTTCTGAAGAACTATCTCAGAACAACTCCTCACATTCAAGAGATCACACACTGAAGCCAGGTCGAGGACTACAATTGTTAAATTTTAAAGGATATACAGGCTAAAGCTGATATCAGACTTTAAGGATGGTAAAAGCTACAAGGACTGTGAGTTGTAGTTATCTAGTCAAATTCTCATATACATTTGTATTTAATGTTTTTGACATCATCAAATATCTATTGAACTTGTATATTATATTAATTTACAAGTTGGGGGAGATTGTTAGATATATTTGTGATGTCATGTCTAATAATGATTTGTGTTTAGTTTTCAGATCTTGACTAACAGGACAAATCAGGACTTAAATAGAAATCAGTACTTATACTGAAGTAAGAACTTAAGATATCAGAACTTAAGATATCAGAACTTAAGTTATCAGAAATTAAGATATCAGAAGATATTCATCAGGAGATAATATCAGGACTTAAGAAGACTTTCAGATAAGGAAGGCGGCTGGTTGAAGGGAAAGAAGATCAAGACTAAAACAAGAAGAGATATGCATGAAGAAGAATTCTATAAAGAATACAAGACTTGGAGGAAAAGATAACTAATTAATATATTTTAGGATATAAAATTATATTCGATATCAATTAGAGATTATCTTGTAACTGTGTGGTATATAAACACAACATAGGGTTTACACTAGAAGTGTTATCATTATTAAGATTATTATTCATTGTAACCCTAGCAACTCTCGTGATATTTGTTCATCACTGAGAGATAACGGTTCCATTGCAATACTGTTTTATTAATATGATTATTCTTTGTTACATACTTGTGTTCTTAATTCGATTTGATTGTATTATACACTGTATTCAACCCCCTTCTACAGTGTATGTGACCTAACAGTTTATCTAGTATACAGTTACAAGATAACTTCTAATTGATATGAAATATAATTTTGTCTCCTAAAATATATCAATCAGATATCTTCTACAAGTCTTCCAGTCTTCTAACTCTTTTCACGCTGTCTTAGTCTCGATCTTCTACTGTAAATCAGCTTCCTTCCTTATATGAAAGTCTTCCTGCACTTAAGTTCTGATATGACCTTAAGTTCTGATATTAAATTCTGACTTCCAGTAAGTCCTGATTTCAGTAAGTCCTGATATGTCCTGTTTATTAAGATCTGAAAACTAAACATGAAATATATTAGACATGACATCTCAAATATATAACATATTGCTTAGGGAATTGTAACACCCTCCAGACCGGGGTATAAGTCTGGGGGTTACGAGCTAATCACCAAACCTGTACAAGCTTATTAATGAATAATAAAGAAATGAAATTAAACCCCTTTAACACTAACCAGGACCTTTTTAGGTTGAAGTATGAAAACAAGAACCACTAACTACTTTTATTACAAACCAACATTTAAAATCTCACAAATTCTCTTTATTACAAACCATTGTCTAACTTATTTTTAACTAAGTTCAGCTTTTATTCAAACACACAAACTTATCTATCAACACTCCACCTGCTCGGGCAACTCAAAGCTTTCTTCCTGGATTGGGATCAACACCTTGGGTATAAGAGGATCCCGAGGCTTGACCCGCTTCTTTACCACTCGTGTCCTGATGGGTTTCATATTCCTTTTTAACTGAAAACAATAAGGTGAATAACAACAAAAAGGGGTGAGCCAAAAATTGCTCAACAAGTCCACAAATATAAACAGTGTTAAAGCATTATCATTGAATTCGTAACCCAGGTATATCTGCAAAGATATAACCTCATAAGAATCGAAAGAAGGCCATTACTGGCGAATACAAACGAACTACACTGGACTCAAGTTTGCAGCTATACCCTGCTGATCAGCCAGGATACAGTGCAGATCTATATCTCACTATATAGACCCCGTCGGGCACCCAGGCACTACGGCCCATCTCAAGGATCCGGTTATGTCCCGGTCCTTAGGATTAAGTAAACTTAATCCCGAAAAGTAATGTTATCCAGTCCTTGAAATAGCAACCGGAACAATCGGTATACTTTGATATATTCTAATCACCAGAATATATCAATAATTGTGAGTAACAATTAAAATATGAATAATAAATTCAAATGAAAAGAATAATTCAAGAATCGAACTGAGATATGAATAAAGGAATTAAAGTAATACAAATGTAATAAGAATCTGAAGAGAATATCACTATTCTGGAAAATAGAATAGAGGAGAAACTTGCCTTCTGTGCGACTTACTGCAATTAAATCACTTCCGTCTATCCCCTACTTGACCTGCCTTGCTGGCTTAGTTTCTGTTAGCAAAGTAGAGTGGTTAATTCATTTTGTACTTCGGTTGCACCTTAAATCGACTTCATTTTGTTCCTACTATCTACCCATACGCTGATAACCAACTCGAATATTATATATAAGCAAGTAAGACTCGATTAATAACATAATACACATAAGCACATAATCGTTCTTATAGTTAAAATAATTTTTAAAATTGAAATCGACTCGCTGATTGCTCCGTTGATCACCTTCTGCTTCATTTCCCATTTTTCCGGAATTTTTCGAACTCGTCTCGGCACGCATTTCGACTGATAATCAAGCAATCAATAAAGTCAACTAATTTTGAGAAGAAATTAGGTCTTTATATTATTTTTAGTGAAAAGAATTCATTTTTCTGAGTCAACAGGCTTTCGTTTCGCTCAAATCGGACTAACGGTTGAATTATTATCAATTAAACACTGATAATTAAATTTATTATTCAATATAAATAATTATTGCAAATTTTTAAATCCCAAAATAATTTTTAAATAATTATTTAAGAAAAATCAAAGTCAAAAATAATTTTTTTATAATTTTTGGAGTTAAAATGAAGAAGTTATGATTTATCGAAAATTATACGACTAATTATCGAAATAATTAATCACTTTTATTTTAAATATTTAATAAATAAATAACTAATAAATAAATAAAAAAAAATAAAAAAAATAATTATTTACTAATTTAAAATAATTAATCCCTAATTATTAGGATTAATCACAATTTATTACAAATATTTACAACTTATCGTCATTTATTTGATTAGATCGATTATTTACAAATAATCAATCGAATTAATTAACTGATACGCTATTTATCGAATAACTACGAATTACTCGAATTATAAACCAACTGAACGATCAATTACTCGCATAATTACGAACTACACACTATTCTCGAATACTACCGAACTAATATATTATTACTACAATTTAAACGATTCGTTAATCAATTAATTATCGGTATTTAATTATACGATACGAACAAGTAATGTCATATTATTCGAATAACTAACGCTCGAATAATAAGTCTCATTATCGAATCACTATTCGTAATATTAACTAATTATTAGATTATTAATCATATTATTTAATTATTTTTAATCCTTATTTATTAATTAATTACCTAATTATTAATTAATTATCTAAATATTAATTAATTAGATAACTAATAAATAATTAGATAAATAATTAAATAATTAATTAAATAATTACATTCGAATTTATAATTTAACAAAATAATTCAGAAATTAATAATACTATTTTTCAGAATTTAAATCTAATTTTTATCTAATTATCAGAATTATTAAAACTAATTTCTAATTTTCAGAAAATAAAATAAATATATAAAAATCCAGAAACAGAAAAACAAAATTAGAGTTTGGGTTTTTAGGATCGAACCCGGGTCGAAACCGGGTCGACTCGGGCCGAACATGAACACCACCGCCGGTGGGATTTTCCGGCGGGATCGATTCTCCCCCAAAAACACTCCGTTCCCTCTCCTTCCTTCACGATTCCTCATCGCCATCAACTCAGCTTCAACCTCGTGGTGTCAAACAGAGTCTCAGATTCCAGCCTTGATTTCTCCGGCCAACTGCGCCCGTCGCCGGCGATACAAACACGGCAACTCCGCCGAACACTCACGCGACCTGGTGCAAACTCAGTCTCGCACCTGTTTAACACACATACAGCCTAGTATACTCACAAACGACCCTCACCGGAGCCGGAGTAACCGAAAACGATGATGGGGCCGGCGGTTTTCCGGCGAGTATAAAACCGAAGCAAAAACCATTGACATCGGCATGAATCGACTCGAAATCAAACGATCTACAACCCTATGTCACTCAAATTCATCACAGCAATCTCTAACAAAAGTACCCAATTCGAAATTAAACCCGAAAATCACAAAATCAAAATCAGTTAATCTACATATATAATTGACAGCAGAATCATAAAATAGAAGTAATAAGCTTTGCAACGAGTACTCACAAGCTCGATTTGGTGAACAAAATCACGATCAAACTTAGCTTTGATTCCAGGAACTTCAAGAACCATAATCCCACTTTTCTGGATTTTCAGCTTATTTTCTGATTTTTTTATAATTAATTAATAATTAATTACTGAAAAATCAACTATTTATACTATGTAAAATAATACCCCTAAAAAAAATTAAGGGTCTAATTACACTCCTAATAAAAATATTTGGCCCTAATTTTCATAATTTTTGGGTATTAAAATTTAATTTATAAATATTTTATATATACAATATATATGCCAAAAATTCCCAAATATTGTGAATAATTCAAAAATACAAAGAAATGGTATAAATAAAAGTCCTATAATTTTATAAAAATAAAAATGTGATTTTTGTGGGGTTTTTAACACCCAATGGGGCCCGGAAAAGTCATTTTTCGTAAAAAGAGAAAATTTATAAAATATCTAGATGTTCAGAATATTGCGATTGTAAAAGCCGTTTGATGAAAAATAAGGCCCATTATTTTATTTGAAATAGTGGCTTTAAAATCATTGTTTGGGTTGCAAAACGTTTGAAATGAAACCTTTGAATACGATATAAAATATCTGAAAAATACCTTAAAACTACAGAAATGATACAGAATACACGTAGCACGTAACAATTAGGGTTTAACAGATAATCACACATAACTGACATATTAATACACATATTTTATTATAAATATGATATAATACAACGTAAATTTGCCGGTCGTTACATTCTCCCCCCCTTAATAGGATTCTGTCCTCAGAATCTTTTATGAAACAAATGAGGGTATTTCTCTAACATTTCACTTTCAAGTTCCCAGGTTGATTCTTCAACCATAGGATTTCTCCACAACACTCGCACTAAATATACAGACTTATTTCTCAACACTTTCTCTCGCCGATCTAAAATTCTTACCGGCTGCTCTACAAAAGACAAATCAGGTTGGATATCTATCGTTTCATACTCTATTACATACCTAGAATCATGATTATATTGCTTAAGCATTGACACGTGAAACACATTGTGAATATGTTGCATATGAGGCGGTAAAGCTAATTCGTAAGCAAGCTTTCCTACTCTCTTCAAAATTTCAAATGGTCCGACATATCGTGGCTTCAATTTACCCTTATTGCTAAATCTGGTCAATCCTTTCCATGGCGATATTTTAAGTAATACATGTTCTCCTTCCTGATAGTCCATATCCTTCCTTGCTTGGTCTGCGTATTTGCGTTGCCTGTTTTGCGCTGCATCGAGTCGTTTCCGAATAAGTTCAATCTTTTCCTTCGTCTGCTGAATTAATTCTGGACCCAAAATTTTGCGTTCTCCAACTTCATCCCAGTGTACTGGTGATCTGCATTTTATCCCATATAGTGCTTCATACGGTGGCATTCCAATGCTGGCGTGATAGCTGTTATTATAAGAAAATTCCACTAGAGGTAAATGTTCATCCCAGCTGCCTTCAAAATCGATCGCACAAACTCGTAACATGTCTTCAATCGTTTGGATAGTTCTTTCACTTTTCCCGTCGGTTTGCGGATGATAAGCGGTACTCATGTTTAATTTCGTTCCAAGGCATTCTTGAAATTGTCTCCAAAATCTTGAATTGAAACGAGGATCTCGATCAGACACGATAGATATTGGAACTCCATGTCGCATCACAATTTCTTTAAGATATATGTGCACTAATTTGTCGAGCGAAAATCTTTCGTTAATTGGTAGAAAATGTGTCGACTTCGTAAGTCTGTCAATGATTACCCATATCGCATCATGATTTGCCTTAGTCCTTGGCAGTCCTACCACAAAATCCATCGCTAGATGTTCCCATTTCTATTCTGGAATGTCTAATGGTTGCAATAACCCGCTCGGACGTTGATGTTCCGCTTTAACTCGCTGGCATGTGTAGCATTTACTCACCCATTCAACTATTTCCTTCTTCATGTTCGGCCACCAGAAGTTTTCTTTCAAATCGCGATACATTTTTGTACTTCCTGGATGAATGGAATATTTCGAATTGTGCGCATCTCGCATTATTTCTTCTTTTAATTCTACCATATTAGGGATCCAGATTCTCGACGCAAAGCGTAAAATGCCTTCGTTATCTTTCTGAGTTGTGATCTCTTCTCCCATCAAGTCGTCAGCTTGACTCATCACTTCATCTTGACAGCTGCGAATCTTCTCTAACAATTCCGGTTGGAAAGTCATAGTGTAGATAGCTTCTGCAGATTCATTGGGAACACGAATCTCGATTTCCAATTTGTCGAATTCCTTGGTCAATTCTTCGCATGAAGTTAACCAATTCAATCTTTCTTTCCTGCTCAATGCATCCGCTACAACATTTGCTTTTCCTGGATGATAACTGATTGTAACATCGTAATCCTTTATCAATTCTAGCCATCGACATTGTCGCATGTTCAGTTCCTTTTGCGTAAAGATATACTTCAGACTTTTATGATCCGTGTAGATTTCGCATCTTCCACCGTAGAGATAATGTCTCCAAAGCTTCAATGCAAATACAATCGCTGCCAATTCCAGATCATGCGTAGGATATTTCTGTTCATGAGGTTTAAGTTGTCTCGAAGCATATGCGATGACGTTACCGTGTTGCATCAATACTGTAATAACCCCAAAATTTTCAACTTTTTGTAACCCTTGTGAATAGTGTTTTAGCTGAATGAGAAAACTTTTCACGCCACACTATGTAGGGGTTCTGTTATGGATATTCTGGGATATTATTAGTACTCTATGAAGTATATAAGTGTATGTAAAGATCGTCAGAATCCAATTCCGAACACTTTGGTTTTTCCCGGAAATCCACAAGATACGGAGAGAAATGAGTATAAGGTAACAGGATAAAAAGGATTTAAATTAAAGGATTATAATAGAGGATCATAAAAAGGAATATAATGTATTGAGAAAGGTTAATGGAACCTAAGTAATAAGATCCCGGGTATGATCCTTCAAACGATAAACGAGAACGAAAGTTAAGCGAACCGTATAACAGATCAGCGGTCATTAGGCAAACGATTAGGAAGTTAATCAAAGGGATTAGTGGGAATGATGTCATCCAACCAATAGAAAGAGGACAAGGAAGGGAGGATGACATTATGAGGATGACATAAGCATGACATGGGAAGGAAGGAGGTGTGGTAGCTTTGTAACCACACAATTTCAAGGGCAAGAAGGTAATTGACTAAATCAAATACAAAACAAGTCAACCAAGCCAAGTAAAAATCATTCTCATCAAAAAATCAAAAAGCAACCAAGGCATTAGTTCTTCATTGCTCTCGGCTTTCTTACTTTTTAAAGGCAAGATTTTTCAAAATCCAAGATCCAAGCTTCCTAAATTGGTAAGATAATTCCCTAATCATCTTCATGCTTAGTTAGGACTATATCATGAGTTTAAGCCATTAATTCTTTCTCAATCTTCTTCATTTAATCAAAGAAGAAGACAATGAATAGTGTTTTCAAGTTTTTAACTTGAACTTTTTCTTGTTTTTCTTGAAGATCCAAGCATTCTTAAGACTTCTCAAAGCTTCTTAAGGCTTCCTAGCTCCACCCACCACTTCAAGGAAGGTATACCATCTCCAAACCCTAGATTCCTATATATTATAAGATGATTTTGATTAGTGGGTTGATATTGTAGCTTGTTGTTATGATTTAGAGTTTGGGATTTGGAATGGTAGTGAAATGGAATGGTAATTGTTGTGGTTTTGATTTAAAGGAACTTAAGTATGATTAAAGTTAAGTTTAAGCATAAGTATGAATGATTAAATTGAATTGGTTGGGGTTGTTATGATGTGATAAGGATGGATGTTGGTTGTATGTTGGATTTGAGGTTGGTTTGTGGTTGGTTTTGTATGGTTTAAAATTTGGAAATCGCGTAAACATAGCCGTCGTAACGTCCGATTTTCTTTGGACTGTTTTTGTGCATAGCATTAGGACTCGAGAACCCCCTGCTAGATTATGACCACTGCCATGATTAGATAGCTCATGTTACGAGCTTCGTTTTGATATGTAGTTCGTTCGATTCCGATGCACGGTTTAGGAGAAACGACCGTTTCAAGTAACGGTATTTCGCGAACGAAACTTTTTCCCTCGCCTCACTTTGAAATGTAGGTTAAAGACCAAAAAGGGTTAATTAATGTATGAAACATTTATGGTAAGTGTGTTAGGCAGTTGATAAGACATTCGCGAAGGAATCGCTTTAAAACTCGTAAAGGTTAAATTATTAAAAATGGTGGAGCCGAGGGTACCCGAGTGACTTAAGCAAATCAGTGAGCGCAAATCAAGCGTTAGAGTCTAAGTTAGTTAAAGTATAGATTTACAAGTGATTTTGGTTTAATTCCAACTTACTTGTTGTTTATAGGTTACCAGACTCGTCCCGAGCCTTTTATCACCCCAAGTCGCTCAGGCAAGTATTCTATCCGTTATACTGTTGTTGTGATGTATACACTTGTATATGCATTATCTTGCGATAGATGCATGTTGGTTATTTAGCAAATTCTTGCGATATATTGTAGCATGTGATATGGTATATATGCATGCCTGTTTCATATTCTTGAAATATATATCTGTTGGTTCAGTTGATAATACCTATGCTAGAGGATAGCGGTATCTTGCATATACCCTTAGTATAGGGACCCAAAGGTGAAAATATTTTCTAAAACCGGGAGCCGAGGATCCCGAGTAGATTTTGTATATATATGGATATGGATATATATATATATTTATATATATATATGGTTATAGTTTTCCAAACTATTAATCGAATAAGGTTTATTCGATAACTTTAAACTTTATTTTATTATTGAATATTATTTCGAATATTATTCGAAGGCGTATGACTCCTTTTATTTATTTATCTGAATATTATTTGAATATTCATTCGAGGGCTTATGACTCTTTTATATTATTTATTGAATATTATTTGAATATTCATTCGAGGGCTTATGACTCTTTTATATTATTTATGAATATTATTTGAATATTCATTTGAGGATCTATGACTCCGATTATGTGCTGAGGTATATTCTTTATTTTATTAAAGAATAAGGTGTCAATAATCAAACTTATTTTCGATTATTCAAATAAAGATAATACTTTCATATAAGTATATCTTGGGTTATTTAATACTCGTTTCAAGTATAAGTTTTAATACTTCTACTTCAATTATTTTTATAAAGATTATTCTTTATGGGAATATTATTTAAATAATAATATTCAGTCATTTTCTAAATATTCTGGGGACTGATTTACTTCATTAAATCAGCTTTACTCCAAACACTCTTTAAAGTGTTTTCGAGTCTTCAAAATGATTTTTAAAAGTCAGAGCGGATCCCAAAACTCTTTTTTTTATATTTAAGATCTTCCTTTTAAGGGGATTTAAATACTCGCTCAAAACCTGGGGAATCCGGCTCTGCGGTGTATTTTATATTCGCAACGAGGTTGCAGTTTTGGTAAATGAATTGATTACTTGCCCAACGTTCGGGAAGTAAGCCCATCTAATTGAGTCGGCATAAGCGACAGGCCGGGGTACGGTCTATTATTGTGTAAGTGGCTGGGTGGCAGTCCATCAACGCGTGAGGGGCCGGGTAACGGTCTAGCGCGAGGTCCTAATGCGGCCAGGGTGATGACCGGTGAGGAATTCATCCATCTACAGTAGAAAAGGTTACTTATTGGTATCTTTGCCTGATCAGCAAGATATCTGGTTTATGCCAAAATTCTTTTCCTTTCCAAAATTCATTGGATGTTTCAAACTCTGTTCATACTTTACATAACAGAGGTTCCAGGAAATGTTGAAAGAGATATATATATGTGGATATATATATATCGGGACTAAATAAAGTATCTCATAACTTTTTCATTCAATAATATTTCAAAGATTGAATCTATTCAAGTCTTAACTTGTGGTCTCATCTATGGGATGTTTTTCTTAAAACTTATAATACTTTGAACGGGGGTAGTTCAAGTAGCTTTATAAATGATATAAGTGTGGTGAAGTATTGGTAACTTCATTCCTTGTTTTTACTTATATCTAGTAAGTAATTTCTTGCATATGATAGAGATTCTATTAAGTATCCACTTAGATACTTATACTATTGTTATCACTATATATATTATCTTGCGAGCTGTAAGGCTCACTCTTGCTTTATTTCTTCATCACACAACAACAGTTAGGAGAGATGGCCAGACTCCAGCAGACCCAGCGCAAGCGCGTGGGAAGCGTCCTGCGTCTTCCCGATGATGTTGTAGCTGCTATAGCTGCAGAGGTAGATCCATTGTAGTTCAGACCATCTACTTTTGAGAATCAAATTATGTATAATTATAACTTGTGGCAGATAATGGCAATTAACTGTAAATTATCAAGTAAGCATTTTGGGTTGTAATAATTTTAAATTGTGGATTCAAAGACTTGTACTTATTTCAATTTCATCTCTGAGACTATAACGGGTTGTGGTGTGTGTTAGTGTGGGGTCACAGCATGAGGTTATTTATTATTAAGTGAAGTGATATTGTGGAAAGAAAGACCGTGACAACCCGGATCCCCGACCCCGGACCTGGGGGTGTTACAGAAATGGTATCAGAGCTAAGCGTTATAAACCTCAGAGATGATGCGACGATATAATAACAAACTCACAAAGATAATAAGAACTCTTGCCAAGTTCATGGTCGGACTACTTAAAGTAGTGCTGACAGTTAAAACCCTTACGGGAACCCTTATAAGTATCATGATAGTAACTTAGCTCGTTTAATGTGTAGGCGCCTGAGATAGAGGACCCTGAGATGTTCGAGCGTGAGCATGATGAGGCATTGCTAGATGTTGAGGATCAGGAGGAGCCTGAAATGGAGGAGGATGAGGAGGACCCCTCAGAGGAGCCTGAGACGGAGGTCATTGCTATTTCAGATGAGGAGGACCCCTCAGAGGAGTCAGAGACAGAGGTTATTGCTATTCCAGATGAGGAGGACCCGGATGAGGTCCCAGTAGCTGAGGAGCGTGTTGGACCTATGGTAGTGTATGCTGGTATCCCTTTACCCACACTTCCGGTGGTCAGAGCCCCTACCCCTCCACCACTATCTTGGATTCCTGATGATGACAGCTCAGAGACCCATACTTCCAAGCCTAGGCAGACCGAGGAGGCACCCTCAGCGGCTCCGGATTCACCACCTCTTGACCCTGCCCACAGGCAGTCTTCGTTAGCTCATGGATATGTTCAGGATGTATTGAGGACCCGAGTGGCTGTTGCCGAGGGCCGACTAGATGAGGCCAGGAGGGAGTTGGATGCAGAGAGGGCGGGTAGGCGTACCCGAGCTTATGAGTCTAGGGCTTCTATACCCCGATCCTTGAGGAGGGAGCTTACGGGGATAGAGCTCACATCCCGAGCGAGGCTCAGATCGCTCCAGGGGGACAGGCATGGTAGGATCTCCAGGCGGCAGGCCGACTATATCTTCCGTCGTGCGATGGAAAGGGTTTGGGAGCTGACCCGCTCCGGTGTGTGATTCAGGATTGATGATGGAATAGTCTAGTTGTCTAGTTAGCCGAGGCCTTAGTAAGAGCCAATTTTCCGGGATAGTTGACTTGTATATAGCATCCCTTTTTCTGACTAGACAGATAGACTCTTGTGTATCACTTTTGGGACAGATGACTGTAGCACTGTTGTACTTTTGACCAGATCAAACTATGTATTCTCGCATTATGTATATATTTGTTTCCTTTCGGTTCAGTTCCATAGTGACGGGATCACTGTTTTATCATTATTGTTACTGCACTTCGTATTAGAACTTTCTTAAAATAATAGAATTACGATATACGTTCTCCCCATTATAAGAGCTGTGCAAGGCACAATGTTGTATATGATTGTGACCTAACGTTGAATTTTCCCAATAATTGTTTTTATTATTATCAGAATCATGCCGCCAAGAAAGGTTGAAACTAGGGCGAACCCTGGATCTGAGGACCAGGGAAGCCATAATCAGGACAATAGAAACCAAGAACACAGTGAAGAGGAAGATGAGGATTATGTGGAACAGGATGACTCCCTGTATGAAGAGGAAGAGGAAACATATGATGTTGAGGGATTTGAGATAGAGGCTGAAGAAGGAGAAACCGAGGTTGAGCAACCAATACCAAACCCAGGCATGGATCCCATGGGCCAGTTCATGCAACTCCTAAGGCAGAATTTGGAACGTCAACCCAACCCACCCCCTCAAGGAAATAACAATACTGTGGCAAACTCTTTCAGGGCTTTTAAGTCCCTTAAGCCCCCTGAGTTCCATGGATCAGCCGACCCAGTTGAGGCAAGGGCATGGTTAAAGGAAATGGAGAAATCTTTTGAGATTTTGAGTACCGATGAGGCACAGAAGACTGTATTTGCTACCTACCTTCTGAAAGGAGAAGCTAACTACTGGTGGGAGGCCAAGAAAAACATGGAGACAGACGCTATTATAACCTGGGAGAGATTTAGTCAGTTGTTTCTGGGGAAGTATTTCCCGAGGTTTATGGAAAACCAGATGAAGCTCAAGTTCCTGGAGCTAAAGCAGAATAACTTGTCTGTAGCAGAGTACGAAGCGAAATTTACTGAGTTATCAAGGTTTGTGCCGGAGTTTGTGAGCACCGAGGAAAAGAAAGCTAGGAGGTTTCAGCAGGGACTGAAACCGTGGATTCAGAATAGGGTGGCAATCCTTGAGCTTACGGACTATGCCACTCTGGTGCAAAAGGCAACGATTGTAGAAGTCGGAAGTGAACAGATGCAGAAGGAAAGAGAGAAGAAAGGAATAAAGAGGAAAAGTATGAGCATGGGTGGAGGTTCCGCAGGAAGGAGCTTCCCAACTAGATTTAATCGAGGAGCAGTGTCCCTGCCAGGGAGGAACACTGGGTTTAAGCGGCCAATGAGTGTGAGTGTGAGCCAGGGCGGCCAGAAGTCAAGAATGTCCTATTCCAACCAGTCTCGACCCCCATTGTCAGCCTGTAACATATGTGGAAGGAATCACACTGGGGAGTGTAAAGGAAAGCCAGTAACCTGTTTTAAGTGCGGTCGGGAAGGCCACTATTCAACTAAGTGCCCATCATCAACCCCTGCCGTCGTTCCAACCACCAATTGTCATCTGTGTGGACGCCCAGGTCATTGGAAGAGGGAATGCCTAGTGAACAAACCAGCGGCTTCGGGAGCAAGCAGGGCTGCTTCTAATAAGCCACCTACTGCAAGGACTTTCAACATGACAGTCCAGGATGCTATGAAAGATTCAGATGTGATAGCAGGTACCCTTTCTCTAAATTCAGTCAGTGCAAATGTTTTATTTGATTCGGGAGCAACTAAATCTTTTATATCAAAGGACTTTGCGCGTAAGTTAAGACTTAAGGCTGAACCCTTGATAGAACCCTTGCAAGTAGAAATAGCCAATCATGAAATTATTCCTGTTAACCAGATTCACCCCGCCTGTGAGATAGGCATAGGGGAGCAATCCTTTAGTGTTGATCTGATTCCTTTTAAATTAGGGGAGTTTGATGTAATTTTGGGAATGGACTGGCTATCTAGCAACGATGCTCAGATAGACTGTAAAGGGAAGAAAGTTAAGTTAAATGTCCCAGGGAAGAAAGAAGTTATATTTAGAGGAAAGAGGCAGACACAAAAATTTTTGACTATGGCCCAGGCCAAAAGGATGCTACGAAAAGGAAGTGAGGCTTACCTAGCCTATGTGGTGGACACGCAGAAGGAGGTGCCCAACTTACAAGATATTCCAGTAGTCAACGAATTTGAAGATGTATTCCCACAAGACCTTCCGGGATTACCACCCGATAGAGTGATTGAATTTGCTATTGAGTTGGCCCTAGGGACGGCGCCAGTTTCAAAAGCACCTTACCGGTTAGCCCCGTTAGAAATGAAGGAATTAGCTATCCAATTGCAGGAACTCTTGGATAAGGGTATGATAAGACCCAGTGTGTCTCCGTGGGGAGCACCCGTTTTATTTGTTAAGAAGAAAGATGGGAGCATGAGGTTGTGCATCGACTATAGAGAGTTGAACAAGCTAACCATAAAGAACAGGTACCCATTACCTAGAATAGACGATCTGTTCGACCAGCTAAAGGATGCTGTTTATTTTTCCAAGATCGACCTGAGAACTGGATATCACCAACTAAAGATTAAACCCGAAGATATTTCCAAGACAGCGTTCCGTACCAGGTATGGGCATTATGAGTTCTTGGTAATGTCCTTTGGATTAACCAACGCCCCAGCGGCTTTCATGGATTTAATGAATAGAGTATTTAAGAAGTACTTGGACAAGTGTGTGATAGTTTTTATCGATGATATTTTGATCTACTCAAGGACTGAGACAGAACATGCAGAGCATTTGAGGATAGCTCTAGGAATACTCAGAGAGGAGCAGTTATATGCCAAATTCTCGAAGTGTGAATTCTGGCGGAATGAAGTACAGTTTTTAGGACATGTGATCAATAAAGAAGGAGTATTGGTCGACCCCTCCAAGATAGAGGCGGTCTCAAATTGGGAAAGGCCAACCACACCCACAGAGGTAAGGAGTTTCATAGGATTGGCCGGCTACTATCGTAGATTTGTACAGGACTTTGCGAAGATCGCAGCCCCTTTGACACGACTTACTCGTAAGACAGAGAAGTTTGAATGGACGGAGAAATGCGAGAACAGTTTTCAGGAATTAAAGAAAAGGTTGATAACGGCTCCGGTATTGGCATTGCCGGACGGAAAAGGAGATTTTGTGATATATAGTGATGCGTCGCACAAAGGATTAGGATGTGTGCTTATGCAGCACGGTAGAGTTATTGCGTATGCGTCGAGACAATTGAAGGAATACGAGGTTAGATATCCTACTCATGACCTTGAGCTCGCGGCAATAGTATTTGCTTTAAAAATTTGGAGGCACTACTTGTATGGAGAGAAGTGCGAGATTTTCACAGACCATAAGAGCCTCAAGTACATATTTACGCAGAAAGAGCTCAACATGCGCCAGAGGAGATGGTTAGAACTAATCAAGGACTATGATTGTGAGATTCTCTATCATCCAGGGAAAGCCAATGTGGTGGCTGATGCCCTTAGTAGAAAGGAAAGACTCAGAATGATAACGACTTCGGAAGAGTTGATAAGGGATTTTGAGAAAATGGAAATAGAAGTAAAGGTAACCGGAACCGGAACTGAAAAGCTTTTCGAGATCTCAATGCAACCAGAGTTATTGGAAAAGATCAGATTGTGCCAGGAGAAAATAATGAATGAAGGCAGAGAGTCAATGACTGGAGAGGAGATCCATACTGAGAAAGATGATAAAGGGATAATGAGGTACTCCTACCGAATTTGGGTTCCGAATGTTCAAGAACTTAAAGATGAGATTTTGGATGAAAGTCATAGTTCAAGGTATTCCATTCACCCGGGAAGTACCAAGATGTATAGGGATTTGAAGGAATATTACTGGTGGCCCAACATGAAGAGGGACGTAGCAGAATGGGTGAACAAGTGTTTGACTTGCCAAAGAGTAAAGGCAGAGCACCAGAGACCCAGTGGACTTTTGCGACCCCTGGAGATTCCCGAATGGAAATGGGAACAGATAGCGATGGATTTTGTTGTAGGCTTGCCAAGGACGAAAGCCAATCACGACGCTATTTGGGTAATTATAGACCGACTGACAAAGTTAGCTCATTTCATTCCTATCAATGAGAGATACACAGTCGATAGACTGGTGGACATTTACCTTAAGGAAATAGTGACGCGACATGGAGTCCCAGCGTCCATTGTCTCAGACCGAGACCCCAGGTTCAACTCCAGATTTTGGAGGAGCTTTCAGGAATGTGCGGGGACCAAGTTAAATATGAGTACCGCATACCATCCCCAAACGGATGGACAGAGTGAAAGGACCATCCAGACACTAGAGGATATGTTGAGAGTCTGTGCAATAGATCTTAAAGGAAGTTGGGATGATCACCTGCCGTTGATCGAGTTTTCTTATAACAATAGCTTTCATGCTAGCATCGGAATGCCGCCTTATGAGGCCCTGTACGGAAGAAGGTGTCGATCTCCCTTATACTGGGATGAAGTAGGAGAGCGGAAGATGCTCGGACCCGAAGTGGTCCAAAGGACCAAAGATATAGTGGATCTTATCAGAGGGCGACTTGTAGCAGCCCAAGACAGACAAAAGAATATGCAGACCTAGCCCGAAAGGACAAGGAATATGAAGTAGGGGACTTAGTACTGTTGAAAGTATCCCCTTGGAAGGGATTAATGAGGTTCGGAAAGAAAGGAAAACTAAGCCCAAGATACATTGGACCTTTTGAGATATTAAGACGGATTGGAAAGTTAGCTTACGAGCTAGCCCTACCCCCTAATTTGCAACAAGTTCATAATGTGTTCCATGTGTCAATGCTAAGGAGGTATCATCGGGATGCCAGGCACATAGTGGAGTACGAGCAGGTGGATATGCAGCCAGATCTAACTTACGTGGAGAAGCCAGTAAGGATTATGGATAAGAAGGAGCAGGTGCTTCGGAACAAAGTGATCAAGCTAGTCAGAGTACTATGGCAGAATCATAATATGGAAGAATCAACTTGGGAACTAGAGGGCACAATGCTAGAAAAGTACCCCCATTTGTTTTCTGTTTGATTCCGGGACGGAATCCTTTTAAGGAGGGGAGACTGTAATAACCCCAAAATTTTCAACTTTTTGTAACCCTTGTGAATAGTGTTTTAGCTGAATGAGAAAACTTTTCACGCCACACTATGTAGGGGTTCTGTTATGGATATTCTGGGATATTATTAGTACTCTATGAAGTATATAAGTGTATGTAAAGATCGTCAGAATCCAATTCCGAACACTTTGGTTTTTCCCGGAAATCCACAAGATACGGAGAGAATTGAGTATAAGGTAACAGGATAAAAAGGATTTAAATTAAAGGATTATAATAGAGGATCATAAAAAGGAATATAATGTATTGAGAAAGGTTAAGGGAACCTAAGTAATAAGATCCCGGGTATGATCCTTCAAACGATAAACGAGAACGAAAGTTAAGCGAACCGTATAACAGATCAGCGGTCATTAGGCAAACGATTAGGAAGTTAATCAAAGGGATTAGTGGGAATGATGTCATCCAACCAATAGAAAGAGGACAAGGAAGGGAGGATGACATCATGAGGATGACATAAGCATGACATGGGAAGGAAGGAGGTGTGGTAGCTTTGTAACCACACAATTTCAAGGGCAAGAAGGTAATTGACTAAATCAAATACAAAACAAGTCAACCAAGCCAAGTAAAAATCATTCTCATCAAAAAATCAAAAAGCAACCAAGGCATTAGTTCTTCATTGCTCTCGGCTTTCTTACTTTTTAAAGGCAAGATTTTTCAAAATCCAAGATCCAAGCTTTTTTAAGACTTCTCAAAGCTTCTTAAGGCTTCCTAGCTCCACCCACCACTTCAAGGAAGGTATACCATCTCCAAACCCTAGATTCCTATATATTATAAGATGATTTTGATTAGTGGGTTGATATTGTAGCTTGTTGTTATGATTTAGAGTTTGGGATTTGGAATGGTAGTGAAATGGAATGGTAATTGTTGTGGTTTTGATTTAAAGGAACTTAAGTATGATTAAAGTTAAGTTTAAGCATAAGTATGAATGATTAAATTGAATTGGTTGGGGTTGTTATGATGTGATAAGGATGGATGTTGGTTGTATGTTGGATTTGAGTTGGTTTGTGGTTGGTTTTGTATGGTTTAAAATTTGGAAATCGCGTAAACATAGCCGTCGTAACGTCCGATTTTCTTTGGACTGTTTTTGTGCATAGCATTAGGACCCGAGAACCCCCTGCTAGATTATGACCACTGCCATGATTAGATAGCTCATGTTACGAGCTTCGTTTTGATATGTAGTTCGTTCGATTCCGATGCACGGTTTAGGAGAAACGACCGTTTCAAGTAACGGCGTTTCGCGAACGAAACTTTTTCCCTCGCCTTACTTTGAAATGTAGGTTAAAGACCAAAAAGGGTTAATTAATGTATGAAACATTTATGGTAAGTGTGTTAGGCAGTTGGTAAGACATTCGCGAAGGAATCGCTTTAAAACTCGTAAAGGTTAAATTATTAAAAATGGTGGAGCCGAGGGTACCCGATCAAGCGTTAGAGTCTAAGTTAGTTAAAGTATAGATTTACAAGTGATTTTGGTTTAATTCCAACTTACTTGTTGTTTATAGGTTACCAGACTCGTCCCGAGCCTTTTATCACCCCAAGTCGCTCAGGCAAGTATTCTATCCGTTATACTGTTGTTGTGATGTATACACTTGTATATGCATTATCTTGCGATAGATGCATGTTGGTTATTTAGCAAATTCTTGCGATATATTGTAGCATGTGATATGGTATATATGCATGCCTGTTTCATATTCTTGAAATATATATCTATTGGTTCAGTTGATAATACCTATGCTAGAGGATAGCGGTATCTTGCATATACCCTTAGTATAGGGACCCAAAGGTGAAAATATTTTCTAAAACCGGGAGCCGAGGATCCCGAGTAGATTTTGTATATATATGGATATGGATATATATATATATTTATATATATATATGGTTATAGTTTTCCAAACTATTAATCGAATAAGGTTTATTCGATAACTTTAAACTTTATTTTATTATTGAATATTATTTCGAATATTATTCGAAGGCGTATGACTCCTTTTATTTATTTATCTGAATATTATTTGAATATTCATTCGAGGGCTTATGACTCTTTTATATTATTTATTGAATATTATTTGAATATTCATTCGAGGGCTTATGACTCTTTTATATTATTTATGAATATTATTTGAATATTCATTTGAGGATCTATGACTCCGATTATGTGCTGAGGTATATTCTTTATTTTATTAAAGAATAAGGTGTCAATAATCAAACTTATTTTCGATTATTCAAATAAAGATAATACTTTCATATAAGTATATCTTGGGTTATTTAATACTCGTTTCAAGTATAAGTTTTAATACTTCTACTTCAATTATTTTTATAAAGATTATTCTTTATGGGAATATTATTTAAATAATAATATTCAGTCATTTTCTAAATATTCTGGGGACTGATTTACTTCATTAAATCAGCTTTACTCCAAACACTCTTTAAAGTGTTTTCGAGTCTTCAAAATGATTTTTAAAAGTCAGAGCGGATCCCAAAACTCTTTTTTTTATATTTAAGATCTTCCTTTTAAGGGGATTTAAATACTCGCTCAAAACCTGGGGAATCCGGCTCTGCGGTGTATTTTATATTCGCAACGAGGTTGCAGTTTTGGTAAATGAATTGATTACTTGCCCAACGTTCGGGAAGTAAGCCCATCTAATTGAGTCGGCATAAGCGACAGGCCGGGGTACGGTCTATTATTGTGTAAGTGGCTGGGTGGCAGTCCATCAACGCGTGAGGGGCCGGGTAACGGTCTAGCGCGAGGTCCTAATGCGGCCAGGGTGATGATCGGTGAGGAATTCATCCATCTACAGTAGAAAAGGTTACTTATTGGTATCTTTGCCTGATCAGCAAGATATCTGGTTTATGCCAAAATTCTTTTCCTTTCCAAAATTCATTGGATGTTTCAAACTCTGTTCATACTTTACATAACAGAGGTTCCAGGAAATGTTGAAAGAGATATATATATGTGGATATATATATATCGGGACTAAATAAAGTATCTCATAACTTTTTCATTCAATAATATTTCAAAGATTGAATCTATTCAAGTCTTAACTTGTGGTCTCATCTATGGGATGTTTTTCTTAAAACTTATAATACTTTGAACGGGGGTAGTTCAAGTAGCTTTATAAATGATATAAGTGTGGTGAAGTATTGGTAACTTCATTCCTTGTTTTTACTTATATCTAGTAAGTAATTATCTTGCATATGATAGAGATTCTATTAAGTATCCACTTAGATACTTATACTATTGTTATCACTATATATATTATCTTGCGAGCTGTAAGGCTCACTCTTGCTTTATTTCTTCATCACACAACAACAGTTAGGAGAGATGGCCAGACTCCAGCAGACCCAGCGCAAGCGCGTGGGAAGCGTCCCGCGTCTTCCCGATGATGTTGTAGCTGCTATAGCTGCAGAGGTAGATCCATTGTAGTTCAGACCATCTACTTTTGAGAATCAAATTATGTATAATTATAACTTGTGGCAGATAATGGCAATTAACTGTAAATTATCAAGTAATCATTTTGGGTTGTAATAATTTTAAATTGTGGATTCAAAGACTTGTACTTATTTCAATTTCATCTCTGAGACTATAACGGGTTGTGGTGTGTGTTAGTGTGGGGTCACAGCATGAGGTTATTTATTATTAAGTGAAGTGATATTGTGGAAAGAAAGACCGTGACAACCCGGATCCCCGACCCCGGACCTGGGGGTGTTACAAATACACATCCTAGCCCGCGATCCGAAGCGTCGCTGAAAATAACGAAATTCCATTGCTCGTCTGGCAATACCAGTACTGGTGCGGTCACCAACCGGTTCTTTAACTCTTGAAAACTTTCTTCACACTTATCATTCCATTCAAACTTTTCACTTTTTCGAGTTAACTTGGTCAACAGTGTTGCTATTTTCGCAAAATCTTTGACAAACCTTCGATAATATCCTGCCAATCCCAAGAAACTTCGAACTTCTGTTGGTGTCTTTGGTCGTTCCCAGTTCAACACAGCTTCAATCTTTGCTGGATCGACTTGGATGCCTTCTCTACTGATGATATGCCCTAGAAATTGTACCTCCCTTAACCAGAATTCACATTTTGAGAATTTTGCGTATAATTACTCTTTCCTCAGGATTTCCAAAACTATCCTCAAGTGTTCTGCATGCTCTTCTTCTGTCTCGGAGTAAATCAAAATGTCATCAATGAATACAATCACGAACTTGTCCAAATATTTCTTGAATATCCTGTTCATCAAATCCATGAATGCAGCTGGCGCGTTTGTCAAACCGAATGCCATTACAAGAACCTCGTAATGTCCATATCTCGTACGAAACGCAGTTTTTGGAATATCTTCAGCTTTAATCTTCAATTGATGATAGCCTGATCGCAAATCTATCTTTGAAAACCATGCAGCTCCTTTTAGCTGGTCGAACAAATCGTCGATTCTCGGTAAAGGATACTTGTTCTTAATAGTGAATTTATTCAACTCCCGATAGTCGATGCATAATCGCATGCTGTCGTCCTTCTTCTTTACGAATAACACTGGTGCACCCCATGGGGATACACTAGGTCGTATAATGTCTCAGTCTAGAAGATCTTGCAGTTGCGTTGACAATTCCTTCATTTCGACGGGAGCCATTCGATACGGAGCTTTCGAAACTGGTTCTGTGCCTGGTGCTAGATCAATCGTGAATTCGATTTCTCGATCTGGCGGTAACCCTGGAAGCTCGTCTGGAAAGACGTCCGGATACTCACATACAACTGGAATGTCTTCTATTCTAGGACTTCCTTTTTCAATATCTAACACGTAAGCTATGTACGCCTCACATCCTTGTCGAAGCAATCGGTTGGTCTGTAATACAGTAAGAAATTTATTCTGCTGCTTTTTGCCCTTGAATATTACCGTTGCATTTTCCGTAGTTCGCAATTTTACTTTCTTATTCGCGCAATCTATTTGAGCCTTATGACATGCTAACCAATCCATTCCCAAAATCACATCAAATTCTCCTAGCTTAAAAGGAATTAAGTTTACAGAGAAATGATGTCCAGCTATTTCTACATCACACGCAGGACATACTCGATCTACTGGAACTTGGTCGTCATTCGCTAATTTTATAATTAGCGTTTCGCCCAACCATTCGATTTCGCAATGTAACTTATCAAGAAATTCTTCAGAAATAAATGAACGGGTAGCTCCAGAATCAATTAATACTTTTGAATCTACGGAATTCACCAAAAGCGTACCTGCAATCATACTTGGACTTTGCACTGCTTCTTTCATGGTCATGTTAAAAGTCCTTGCTCTGGGTTGATTTGGCGGCGGTGGCGGAGGTAATGCCAATACTTTCGGAATACTGGCTGCCATTGCTGGTCCTTTACAATTCCTAGCGATATGCCCTTTCTTCCCGCATTGATAGCAAGTGATTTCTGCTGTTTTTTCCTATTGGACATTCGTTAGAGTAGTGCCATTTCTGCTTGCATTTGAAACATGTCACATCTGCTTTAATACATACGCCGCTATACTTGCGTCCACAAGTTTTGCAATATGGCACTGGAATCTTAACAATTCCCTGTTGTTTGGAGGTTTGGAAACGATTACCTGCTTTTTGTGTACCCTGTCCTATCCTTTTGAAATTCAAATTTGTCCGGGCTTGCAATCCCGGCTTCCTGCTGAAACGATCTTGGAAACTCCCCTGTCCTCTGTCTCGTGAGACCTTTCACTTTCCCCTTCGATGATCAAAGATTTCTGGACTACAGCAGTATATGTCGTTAATTCAAAGACTGCAACCTGTCCACGTATCCATGGTCGTAATCCCTCTTGAAATCTCTGCACTCGTTTCTCTTCAGTGTCTACCTGTTCCGGAACAAACCTAGCCAATTCATTAAATTTGGCTTCATACTCTGTCACAGACATACTTCCCTGCTTCAGCTCTAAAAACCTTATCTGCATCTGATTTCTTACGTAGCGAGGAAAATGTTTCTCTAAAAATAATTCTTTGAACCTATCCCAAGCAATAACATCTTCACCTTCTAAAGCCTTTTTAGATTCCCACCAATAATTTGCCTCTCCCTTCAACAAGTAACTAGCAAAATCAGTCCTCTGGTCCTCACCTACCTTCACTAGTGCAAACACTTTCTCTATTTCTTTTAACCAGGTGGTAGCTTTAATAGGATCAGTAGACCCATCAAATTCTGGAGGTTTAATCGACTGAAATTGCTTAAAAGTAACAACATGTAATACTGGTGGTAATTGAGGCTCATGACGAGGTGGCTGTTGTAACATTTGTTGTTGTATCTGCTGTTGCTGATGCTGCATCTGCTGCTGCATCATTACCATCTGTTGTTGCATCAGATGGAACATTTGGTTCATGGTCTCATTAGTCTGACCTTCGGAATTGATGTTCGAGGTTTCAGCCCTAGTCTTTCTTTTTGGTGCCATCTTCTTCTGATAATAAAACAGGTGATATTTATTTGACAATTTAATAAACAATTGATAGTATGTGATGGAAAATAATTTATCCTGTATTAATAACATGGTTTATTTAAAGAAAACAGTTACTAAATGTAAAAACTAGAAATTTAAACAGTTAAATAAAATGTTTATTCTTTTTCTTTTCTGTTTCTTTCTCTCTCTTTTTTTTCAACAGGAATTATAGTATAAAAGACTGTAAAGCAATAAAGTGAAAAAAAATGCTGTAAAACTGGAAAGACTGAAATTTAATTAAAAGATATTTGAAAAGTTCAGTTTATATATATGACACCGGCCTCAGGTGTAAATGCTTGATACAAAAAGTCTCGCTCTGCTGGTCATCACTACGGCTACCAGTCACACTATCGCTACAAGTTAAACTACTACTACAAGTTAAACTACTGATACACACATACACACTACTCACTAGGTTATACTATGCTGCCTCTATATACACATGTACTCTGGAGTCACCGTCTCAAACCATCTCAGAACCCAGGCGGAATACGTCTAAGCTCCTCTTTAAGTGCCTGGACTAAAGTCTGTGCCAAGCGGAATATCCGATAGAACTCTGCAAAAGAAGGAGGTCCATCATGGGTCAACTCATCAAGCTCCCAAGTAGCACTCATCAACACTGACTGTTAATCGCTGTCTCATATAATAATCCGGCTGTAGGGCCGCTAACGGTCCTCTGTCCCTCTGATCAAACAGATGCATAATCTCTCGACACTGTGCCCGCCAATACTCTATATCGTCCCTCATAACTCTATACTCATGGTATGGTACCATATGCGGCTGAACAACCTGACCTACTGACTCCTGGGAAGGAACCCTCGGAATACCCTGCACCCTGCTGTGGTAAAACCTAACTGTAGATCCACATCATGCTCTCCCATCCCCTCGACTGGAATCATCTGAACTATGTCCGGCTCTGGGGCATGCACTGGTATAGGAGGTAACAATGGTAGTGGTGGTAACTCCTGCTCAATACCTGGTATAAACTGATGCTCAATAGGTAAAGGAACTATCGGCTCGAAGAACTCAAATGGATCAAACATCTCTATGGGGTCATGAACTATCCCCTGAACTGGTGGTACCGGCTCTTGTGGCAATGGTGGTGGAGGTGGTAGAGGAGGGAAACATATACTCAGATACTAGAGGTATGACTAGTGTTGCTGGCCCAGTGACTGTCCTCTCGGAAGATGCAGAATAACCAGAAGATGCCATCTGATAATATACCAAGAAAAGAAAAGGTCACTAAATAATCCTAAGATTTATATTTCCCTATTCTAATCTGACCTAAATCCTAATACTATTCTTCCTATTTTGCTATTCCTATCTTATGTGATCTCCCTATCCTATCTTAGTCCTAATGTTCTTGTTTTCAGGGACCAACCTACAGCTCTGATGCCACACTGTAACACCCTCCAGACCGGGGTATAAGTCTGGGGTTACGATCTAATCACCAAACCTGTACAAGCTTATTAATGAATAATAAAGAAATGAAATTAAACCCCTTTAACACTAACCAGGACCTTTTTAGGTTGAAGTATGAAAACAAGAACCACTAACTACTTTTATTACAAACCAACATTTAAAATCTCACAAATTCTCTTTATTACAAACCATTGTCTAACTTATTTTTAACTAAGTTTAGCTTTTATTCAAACACCCAAACTTATCTATCAACACTCCACCTGCTCGAGAAACTCAAAGCTTTCTTCCTGGATTGGGATCAAACCTTGGGTATAAGAGGATCCCGAGGCTTGACCCGCTTCTTTACCACTCGTGTCCTGATGGGTTTCATATTCCTTTTTAACTGAAAACAATAAGGTGAATAACAACAAAAAGGGGTGAGCCAAAAATTGCTCAACAAGTCCACAAATATAAACAGTGTTAAAGCATTATCATTGAATTCGTAACCCAGGTATATCTGCAAGATATAACCTCATAAGAATCGAAAGAAGGCCATTACTGGCGAATACAAACGAACTACACTGGACTCAAGTTCGCAGCTATACCCTGCTGATCAGCCAGGATACAGTGCAGATCTATATCTCACTATATAGATCCCGTCGGGCACCCAGGCACTACGGCCCATCTCAAGGATCCGGTTATGTCCCGGTCCTTAGGATTAAGTAAACTTAATCCCGAAAAGTAATGTTATCCAGTCCCTGGAATAGCAACCGGAACAATCGGTATACTTTGATATATTCTAATCACCAGAATATATCAATAATTGTGAGTAACAATTGAAATATGAATAATAAATTCAAATGAAAAGAATAATTCAAAAAAATCGAACTGAGATATGAATAAAGGAATTAAAGTAATACAAATGTAATAAGAATCTGAAGAGGAATATCACTATTCTGGAAATAGAATAGAGGAGAAAACTTGCCTTCTGTTGGCGACTTACTGCAATTAAATCACTGTCCGTCTATCCCCTATTGACCTGCCTTGCTGGCTTAGTTTCTGTTAGCAAAAGTAGAGTGGTTAATTCATTTTGTACTTCGGTTGCACCTTAAATCGACTCATTTTATTTCCTACTATCTCACCACTACGCTGATAACCAACTCGAATATTAACATATAAGCAAGTAAAGACTCGATTAATAACATAATACACATAAGCAACATAATCGTTCTTATAGTTAAAATAATTTTTAAAATCGAAAATCGACTCGCTGATTGCTCCGTTGATCACCTTCTGCTTTATTTCCCATTTTTCCGGAATTTTTTCGAACTCGTCTCGGCACTGCATTCTCGACTGATAATCAAGCAATCAATAAAGTCAACTAATTTGAGAAGAAATTAGGTCGTTATATTATTTTTAGTGAAAAGAATTCATTTTATGAGTCAACAGGCTTTCGTTTCGCTCAAATCGGACTAACGGTTGAATTATATCAATTAAACACTGATATTAAATTTATTATTCCATATAAATAATTATGCAAATTTTAAATCCCAAAATAATTTTTAAATAATTATTAAGAAAAATCAAAGGTCAAAAAATAATTTTTTTTATAATGTTTGGAGGTTAAAATGAAGAAGTTATGATTTATCGAAAACTATACGACTAATTATCGAAATATTAATCACTTTATTTTAAATATTTAATAAATAAATAAACTACTAAATAAATAAAAAATAAAAAAAATAATTATTTACTAATTTAAAATAATTAATCCCTAATTATTAGGATTAATCACAATTTATTACAAATATTTACAACTTCGTCATTTATTGATTAGATCGATTATTTACAAATAATCATCGAATTATTAACTGATACGCAATTTATCGAATAACTACGAATTACTCGAATTATAAATCAATGAACGATCAATTACTCGCATAATTACGAACTACACACTATTGTCGAAAATACCGAACTAATAATTATTACTAGAATTTAAACGATTCTTTAATCAATTAATTATCGGTATTTAATTATACGATACGAACAATTAATGTCATATTATTCGAATAACTAACGCTTGAAATAATTCTCATTATCGAATCACTATTCGTAATTAACTAATTATTATTATTATCATCTTATTAATTATTTAATCCTTATTTATTAATTAATTACCTAATTATTAATTAATTATCTAAATATTAATTAATAGAGAATAAATAATTAAATAAATAATAAATAATTAATTAAATAATTACATTCGAATTTATAATTTAACAAAATAATTCAGAAAAATAATACTATTTTTCAGAATTTAAAATTAATTTTTATCTAATTATCAGAATTATTAAAACTAATTTCTAATTTTCAGAAATAAAAAAATATATAAAAATCCAGAAACAGAAAAACAAAATTAGAGTTTGGGTTTTTAGGATCGAACCCGGGTCGAAACCGGGTCGACTCGGGTCGAACATGAACACCACCGCCGGTGGGATTTTCCGGGGGATCGATTCTCCCCCAAAAACACTCCGTTCCTCTCCTTCCTTCACGATTCCTCATCGCCATCAACTCAGCTTCAACCTCGTGTGTCAAACAGAGTCTCGATTCCAGCCTTGATTTCTCGGCCAACTGCGCCCGTCGCCGGCGATACAAACACGGCAACTCCGCCGACCACTCACGCGACCTGGTGCAAATCAGTCTCGCACCTGTTTAACACAACATACAGCTAGTATACTCACAAACGACCTCACGGACCGGAGGAGTAACCGAAAACGATGATGGGGCGGCGGTTTTCCGGCGAGTATAAAACCGAAGCAAAACCATCGACATCGGCATGAATCGACTCGAATCAAACGATCTACAACCCTATGTCACTCAAATCATCACAACAATCTCTAACAAAAGTACCCAATTCGAAATTAAACCCGAAAACACAAAATCAAAATCAGTTAATCTACATATATAATTGACGCAGAATCATAAAATAGAAGTAATAAGCTTTGCAGACGAGTACTACATGCTCGATTTGGTGAACAAAATCACGATCAAACTTAGCTTTAATTCCAGGAACTTCAAGAACCCTAATCCCCCTTTTCTGGATTTTCAGCTTATTTTCTGATTTTTTTATAATTAATTAAATTAATTACTGAAAAATTAACTATTTATACTATGTAAAATAATACCCCTAAAAAAAATTAAGGGTCTAATTACACTCCTAATAAAATATTTGGCCCTAATTTTCATAATTTTTTGGGTATTAAAATTTAATTTATAAATATTTTATATATAAATATATGCCAAAAATTCCCAAAATTGTGAATAATTCAAAAATACAAAGAAATGGTATAAATAAAGTCCTATAATTTTATAAAAATAAATGTGATTTTTGTGGGGTTTTTAACACCCAATGGGGCCCGGAAAAGTCATTTTTCGTAAAAGAGAAAATTTTAAAATATCTAAATGTTCAGAATATTGCGATTGTAAAAGCCGTTTGATGAAAAATAGGCCCATTATTTTATTTGAAATAGTGGCTTTTAAGATCATTGTTTGGGTTGCAAAACGTTTGAATGAAACCTTTGAATACGATATAAAATCTGAAAAATACCTTAAACTACAGAAATGATACAGAATACACGTAGCACGTAACAATTAGGGTTTAACAGATAATCACACATAACTGACATATTAATACACATTTTATTATAATATGATATAATACAACGTAAATTTCCCGGTCGTTACAGGAATCATGTGTTAACAGAATTTAGGCATGGTCACGGATATGATAAAGACCTAATTATAAGCACTAGCAATTCAGGTCTGCATCATCAGGTCAATTTTTGTAGGGTAATTCTATAAAAAGTTAGAATTGCTCTAGGCGGCCAACATTTTTTTGGATTATATAAAATATTATTTAGCAGGTAAAACTGATTCAAACACATGCAAAGTTTTTACCAACTGCAGGAGAATTAGCTTACACGCGTTGAATTTGTCTCAAAATCATTTGCTGAATACATTGCAATTTGAATATCTGCTGAGAAGATGACTAGTTAGCTATATTGTTATTAACATTGAAAAACATACTTGAGTTGCTTGGTTTTTTTCATTATTGTTCTTAAGGAAACTAGAAGTTGTGAACCTAATACATTTAAAAACTAGTTAAAGATGATCTATTGGATAGACTTTCAAGCAAGTTATGTCACAAAATAAATAACAGATGCCAAGCACATATATTTTTACTACTTATCGGTATCTTGACTATGTCAGTTCCATAGGTAAGCAATTTTGTATATCTTTTATCCTCTGTCACACTTTCCCTCGTAAAATTTTCTAATAAGCCTTGGACAAGATCCAATCTTTACAACTCAACTCTCAGAACTCATCATTTGGTCTCTTCGCATATTTTTAACCAAAAGTTTCAAATATGGATTCTTAAAGGGGCTCCAAACTTGTTTTCATATGTTTAATTGTAAGTAGGATGACTTGCTTTGTTGCTCTGACCACTGATAATAATCCTCTTCAGGATTTATGTGTTGTTGATGCAATAGCCTAGGTGTATAGATATTTTAAATGCAGGCATTTTTGACATAACTACCTCATTTTCATATTATCTATTGTGTCTACATTTTACTTGTACACTACAAACATCTGACAAACTTGCTTTTTCAGTTTTGGTGAACGGGCTAGTTTGTAAGGACCCCAAGGTTGTAACCGAAAATGATTTCTTTACTAGCGGATTGAACGTAGCTGGTGACACATCATCCAATAAAGTTGGATCAATGTAACCACAGTTAATGTTCTAGGATTCCTAGACTCAACACGCTTGGCATTCTCTTGTTCACTTTGCATCATATGGAATCAATGCTCCACATACGGATCCCCGTGCTACTGAAATTTTAACATTTACCAAAGGTACATTGAGTGTAGGATTTGTCACTTCAAATACTGAAAATCATCATATCATTAAATTCCTTAACAAAGGTGATGTGTTTGTGGTCTCTGAAGGTCTTATACACTACCAACAAATATTGGACATGATAATGCCGTAGTGATTGCTGCTCTTAGAAGCCAAAATATTGGACATGATAATGACATGTTTATATTTACATACCATGGGTGCAGAGAATATATCTTTGATTAAGATGAAGTCAGCTGCAACTCATACAATCTACGATACACTATGTATCACTTTTAAGAGTGGAAGATTGGCTGAGAATTTGATTATAGTTGGATGCTATATTGTTTCTCAAGAACAAATAGCTAAAGAAGTAGATTTCGATATTTTATTGTAACATGCTGATATTTGAATTTTTTTGAAGTATGATATTTTATTTTAAGATTTTGATATGTGGAATTAATTTGGGTTATAGAGAAAAAGAATTATAACTCTTAACTAATTAGGAGTTATTATTAATTTGAAATTCCTATTTGTATATTAATTAAGTCACACTTAATATTTAACACTGAGTTTCATATTAATTTAGTAATTCGAATATCAATATTATCTAATTAATTAGTCATACTTAATTAATATTTTAAATAATTTGAATTCCTTTAATATAATTTAAATCAAATTTAAATTAATAATCCTTCAAGCATTCTTTGTGTATGACCCTATAGGTTTTATTACGTTGGCAATGAATTTTAAATCTAATTTAAAATCGTAAACAATGAGCGGCATCTAGTAATACATCATTGCAACCCAAGTAATAATAATTGAATCGGTGATCGATTAAAACTTTCATGAATAATGTACATATAATATAATCCCTTTAACCTAATATTATAGATTAAACTAGAGACATGTAATGTATCATCCTCGTCATAGTTTAATCCACATTTCATTGATCAATGAGTAGACTATCATATCAAATCAACATTTGAGCGTGGCCACGCATTTCATAGTCTAGCTCACACAAGAGGCCATAATATCACTCCTAAAATAGGAGTGTTAAATCCCTTTTAGATCATTCAATTTCTCATACGATCATATATACCCAATGTCTACTTTTTTCATTACCCGGTCAGGATAACTTTTAATGGAATCAATGTATATTAATTCTCGTATAAAAATATAATGACTTCAGGTCTAAGGACCATTACATCATTATCACTGTGAGAATTACTATGACACAATAGACATGGAGAATCTCACATCGAGTCAGTCCACCACTATGTACATTTACATATGCCTGTTTTTTAAGTTTGGTATCACTATACCTATGATCAATGAGATATGATCATCATCAACAAACACCAGTCTTAATGCATTATTATTGTCCCTTAATAATAATACTCGACTAGGGACCTTTAGAAATATTGATACTATTCATATAACCTCATTTCTAAGTCACGTACTTAAAGATATAGAATTGCATATCATATTCCAAAGACATTTATTAATCTAACATTTATATCGCAGTAAATTAAGAATTAATAATTATAAAGGGAATAATCGATGGAACATAAAATTAATAATCCAATGTCTTAACTAAAATATCATAGTGTTGTCTTTAGGGCACAAACTCTAACACATTGCTGTTATAGGATCTGCCTTCTATCAATAAGTCAGAATCGATGAAATTAAATTTTTTTGATAATCAAATTTGATATTTCGGTTATGCCGTACCATTATATTCATGAAAAGTGTTTA